>NW_020955689.1:532063-535271 GCF_003031625.1 Empidonax traillii
GTGTTAGAAGGATGTATCTAGTTCAAAATACAGACAGTAAAGAAAACTCAAATGTTTTGTTTCTTTTGTAATTAATTTCTATTCCTTGCCTCTTGTGGTAAGTTGCTTTGTACAGTACCCCTTGAACCACAGACATTACCAAACTCAAATATGTTGATATAAAACACTTGTCATAAATAACCATATCTAACTTTTTTTTTTTTTTTAAATGATACACCACTGAGGACACAAAGACCTATTAAGACTAATAACTGCAATTCAAAAAGCTTATGAAATACATTAACTACTGCCTTGCTAAGAGCATACTGAATGATGACTACAGATTTGATGATCCCTCTCATGGAAAGCTCTTAGCAATTTTTTTTTTTTTTCCACAAGAAATACGAATTGCGAATAGATTCTTTCTCACAGCTCCATTAAAACCAAATCAAACCAAAAACCACGCACAACCCCCCCTCAACCAACTGAATTAGCAAATACAACGCAGTTACCTGTCATGTTGCAGTAAACTTTCAAAGGTCCCAGTGCCCCACTACCATCTGGATCTATCCAGTAGTAATTTGAAGTTTTGCCCAAGTGCTTGTATGCTTCACAAGAGAGTTCATAAATAGCTGGAATGAAATAAAACACAGCAATAAGAATTTTCACATCCTGGGGGAAAAAAATCCATAATGGCAATAAATTGACTCTATTTATGTAGCAAGAGCTATACCTTTGAGATTAAAGTCATGTCACTGATGTTCAGTGAAAACAAAGCATCTTTCCAAAATGGATGATTAAAAGTTTAAGGCATATAATTTCATTTTTTGACACGTGGGAGAAAGCCAGAATAGGAAGAGAATTCTGACAACTTAGGGGGGAGGGAGGAACAACCAAACTGTTTCAAGAGTATATTTAAACGATTTTGAAATTACTTAGGTTCAGGACTTTTTTTATACCCTGGCTTAAGTTTTACATCATAAATGGAGACACTTCTATTGATACAACACATTTTAGTTTTCTTTCGAGAGAAAAAGCTTATGAGTTTTCTCCCAGCAAATTTTAGAATTTTTCATGTTTTATTACCACTCAGAATAATACTTAGTTTCAAAACTGTAAAACATCTCACTACATGTAATACCTGTCTCTACACAGCTGTGTAATTACCTTAGTACAAACCCTCATAACTAATAGTCTGTTCCAACAAGGTCTGAAATTTCACAATATTTACTGGAATAAATTTAATTGATTTACCACAGGGTTTTGTTTCAATTGTTCCTTGAATACTGCTTTCTAGGTCAAGTCATAAAACTGCTTGTCAAATCGTGTTATAATGAATAGCTCAGACATAATAATAAGTATTGTAGAAAGAAGCTTTTCTAGCAATGCCCATATTTTCTTTGAAATATATGAATATTATAAAGTGATGTGCATTAAATATGAATAATTTAATACATAGGGAAAGTAAGACTAGTAACTTATATATATTGGTGTGTTTATATACATAAACACCTAGTAAATTATATAAATATTTTCAAATCAAATTTGAAAAAAAGGAATGTGTAATTCCGCTTGATTGTCTAAGGACCAGATGGTAAAGCCTTTTTGTTTGGAATCAATCAATCAGTGGCTAAAAGAAATGAAATGTTTGTTTAACCAGACTTCAAATCCACTCTAAAAATTCATCTAATTTGTTGGCAATTCTTGCAAGCAATCTCCTTGCTAAGATTGGCATTATTTCAAATGTCCATAAGGATGAGCTGTGTTGCTAGGCTCTGATGATGATGAGTGACTGATCACACACACACATTTAAAGGCTTCTAACCAACTTCTAACCAACAGGAAGGAAAGCCAAGTTAAAAAAAAACAAAACTCAAATTTTGATATTGAATTAATGCAAAGTTAAAGACTGTTATCTGTCTCTAAAGATATCTATCTATAAAGGTAATTTCTTTGTCAATGCTACAAGAGAAAGAATTTCCTGGAAAGTTTTATATGTTCATTACGGTATTTAAAGTCAATTTTGTACAAGTAGACAACACTTTAATTCAGCAGGACCAGGGAAGTGATTCTTCCCCTGTGCTCAGCACTGATGAGGCTGTACCTCAAGTACTGTCTCCAGTTCTGGGCCCCTCAGTTTAGGAAGGATATTGAGGTGCTGGAGCAGGTCCAGAGAAGGGCAGTGAGGCATGCTGAGGGGTCTGGGGCACAAATCCTATGAGGAGTGGCTAGGGGAGATGGGGTTGTTTATCCTGGAGAGGAGGAGGTTTAAGGGAGACCTTTTCTACAACTCCCTGAAAGGAGTAGGTAGGTAGCCAGGCAAGCAGTGACAGGACAAGAGGAAACATTCTTAAGCTGCACGATGAGAGCCTTAGGCTGGACATTAGGAAAAAGTTCTCCGCAAAAAGAGCTGCTGGCCATTGGAATGCGCCAACAGGAGGGAAGTGGAGCCACTGTCCCTGGAAGTGTTTAAGAAGAGACTGGTGTGCCACTTAGTGCCATGGTCTAGTTGACAAGGCGGTGATAATTCAGAGGTTGGACTCAGTGATCTCAGAGATCTTTTCCAACCTAGTTGATTCTGCGATCTGTGAAGATGACATAGAAAGTAAGACAGCACAGGATCACCTCAAAATTCTGTACTTTTTTTTTTTTTTTTTTTTTTTTAATACTACACAAAAAGATCTGTAATGTATAAGACAGAAGGAGAACGGGTAAAAATAGAAATTGAGAAACTCAGAGAAAACCTTGAATAGACAAAAGGATAAACATTTAAGGAACGTTGTTTTAGAAGAGACCCAAATACACTAAAACTTAGAAGAAAATAAAAACAGAATACAAAGAAGAGAACATGGCAGAATCAAAACAGCTTAAATGAGAAAACTGATTAAGATTACAATAAAGAAGCAAAAAAATTAACAGAGCTAAGAAAAGACAAGTAAGCAAAATACAAGATTAGGATATAAAGTTTACATTGTTCAAATGCAGATATGTAGAAATAATTGCATACAACTACATATGGAGAAGGCAGAGGGAGAGAGAGAAGGGCTTTATAGTGTTGCTTTCTTTGATTTCTTCTGGAAAATAGGAAAGAAAAATAAACAAGCAACCCTCCCAGCAAAAACAAACTAACAAAAAAACCCAGCACCTTAGAACATAAGGACAATAGATTTTTGCTTTCCAAAGTAGTAGAAGTAAAATGACAAAATACATGTTTGGCTTCTTGTTAGCT
>NW_020955689.1:535928-538452 GCF_003031625.1 Empidonax traillii
ATGCACCCTGGTGTCCAGATAAGCCATTTCTAGCATAATAAATCTAGCTATAGGTTTCTTAGTTTTGTTTTGGTTTTTTTTTTTTTGTTTTGTTTTTTTTTTTGTTTTTTTATGTTACTTATATTCTTTTTAAGGAGAATAGGAGGAAAAACCCCCACCATACAAACAGTTGCATCACTCTTGACATGCTTTCTTTTTGTATCAAAAACTGTCTACAAGCTGCAAGAGGTGAAAACCTGGTTAGAACAGTGCTGCAAAGTCTTAGAGTCAAGAATAAAGTACGTACAAAGAGAATCAAAGACAGAAAGAAAAGAGCACCAAAAAAAAACCACACCAATAGTCCTTTTAATCACCTGAATAATACAGATCAAATTGAGGCCACCAAATCCATTAAATCCTAAAATTTGAAAGGATTGTGTCTGTTCTAACTTGAAGTTAAAAAGTTTCAAAAACAAAACAAAGCCGTTTAAAAAAGTAATCTCATTAAAACTTTTGGTGTGAAATATCAAGCTTCTTTAGATTTCTTAGTCTAGGCAGAAACTTCAGTCCTTTTAATCAGCTGGCAAATGAAACTATGAATGCATTTTGAAGTTCACCATAGACTAGGATTGCATTCACAACAGTGTGCTCGAGCATGACTCGAGGGGAAAAGTTTCTTCTCCTAAAAAAGTATATGATTAGGTAAGCAGGCTGAGGGAGAATAGCCTAGAGTGAAACAAATATTAACAGTAACAGACTTTAGGAGCATTTTCATCGCTGCATGTCTTCATGAGTTCTGACCACCAGAGGGGAGGCGTTGTTGGACAGGGGAAGACGACACTCATTTCCAAGATTTTAACATCCTCTATTTTAAACATTTGAGGAAAAGCAAATGGTTCAGAAAGCTAGTTTACAGAACAGCTTTTTGCAGCTCCAGACTACTGGCCAAAAGTTGGAAAGAGTCAACATTTCTTAGATTTCAATGTCTCTTCATGAACTGAGGGAAGCAGATGTTCTCACTCCAGTTTTACTTTCTGACTGGTGTAAAGATCAAGAAATAGTTATCCCACAGAGGTGGTACAGCTGCTGGCTATCTCTGAAAAGCAGAATTTAGAAACTGTCACCCTATGTGATGTTCCTATAAAATTTCAGTAGCATCTTGGAGAACTACAGTTTCTCCCTCACTATGTAAAAAGGTAGCTTTAATTTTAGGACTGACAAATAGCCTCCTTTTATAAAAGCAAAACTCATTATGAATAGAATACTTAGCATAAAAGTCTACACTATGTGACACAATGAATGTGTTACGTTTTGCCTCTGTCAGTGAATGTGGCTGTGCAGAGAATAAACTCCTCTGAACATCTGCCAATATGGGAGTAAGTCAGCTTTACAGGAACAGAGGAAAGGTATGGACACACAGAAACAGATGGAATTAAATAATAATAAAAGTTACAAAAATAGGCCTTGCATCAGATCCACAAAGTCCAGCTATATCTCTTCAGCACTTTCAACTTAGAAAATACTGAAAGCTAGATAGACTGTGAGTTGCTTGGATTTATGTCACTTAAGCTGGTTATGACTCTTGAGCCCTGAAGGGGCTGAAAGAACAAACATAAAAGAAGGGGGGGGAGGGAAAACCCCTCAAGCTTACTTAAGAAATATCTGCACACTGAAATGCCACACCTGTAGTTTATTTAAAAGAATAAGATGTGTTTCTTTATTACAACATGTATTCAGAAGATCCATTGAAAAATGGAAAATCTTAAAGAAATAGTATTAATACTTGAATACGTGCACACTAAATTTTTGCTCTGTCAGCAGAAGTTTCTCTCTGTGCAGTACCATAATAGCAAACCTATACTCACCTCTTATCCATTCCATTGCTACATGGCGGCGAAGTGGGGTTTTTCACAAATTTTTTTTTAAAGTAGGTTAAGAGAACTAGGTATCTCACTCAAAGCAAACTATATATGAAAATGAAACCTTTTTTGTATTCTGACAGAAAGAATACTTGAAATTGCTAGTTTGCTCTACTACCTCATGTTTATTAAAAAGTTTTTTAAAAGCTTCACAAAAAGCCAATATGATGCAACACTACTTCAATGTTGTTGTTATTCTGTAGGACTGTGGCTGCAATGGCCAGAACCAAACCTGTAGGCCATTTTTTTAAAGTTTGCATATAAAAATTCTGTAATTTGGAACTCATCCTTGTCATATATAAAACCAGGAAAATTAAAATAAAATCAAAAGTTCAGTTTCCAGTTATAGTTAACTTAGAACAAGAACGTGCTGTTAAAGTCAGCCAAAACCAAGTTTGAACAAATATCTACTTTTACATCTCACACTGTGAGAAATAACCCTTTCAGATTTGACTTTGAGATGGAAGAATTGCTAGAAATTCATAATGTATAGATGCACTCTCTCAAAAATGCTCTGCATTGCAAATTAATTTCTTTTGTTTGTAATTATGTAATTATTGCGCTCATCCTTCATATAAAAAATAGCTGAAAGTTTAGTCTTTACTCATTAGCAGAACCATAACTTT
>NW_020955689.1:538473-542173 GCF_003031625.1 Empidonax traillii
ATTTGACTTTGAGATGGAAGAATTGCTAGAAATTCATAATGTATAGATGCACTCTCTCAAAAATGCTCTGCATTGCAAATTAATTTCTTTTGTTTGTAATTATGTAATTATTGCGCTCATCCTTCATATAAAAAATAGCTGAAAGTTTAGTCTTTACTCATTAGCAGAACCATAACTTTGTGTGATATTGATTATAACGAGTTTTAAATGTAAACATCTTTTACCAGGTTCTAAAATGTTAGAGGTGCCCTTGTTCATTTGCTGTTGGAAAAGCAAATGCAGTTGGAATCATCTACCTTTTTAGGCTGTCAGTTTACAGAAGGTCCTAACACCTTCAGCTAGGAGAGCTGAAATCTAAAAGTGATTGTAAATCAAAAAAACAAGGAGAATCACCCTCATCAGTCAAATAGTGACAGAAGGAAATTAAAACTGAAGATGAAACCATCACCATTCCGATACAGAACTGCACATGTATCTAAAATTCTTTGAGCAATTTCAACACACTTCAACTTCTTTCTGGGTGTAGGCACACTCATCTAAAAAGGAGCTCTGACGTTAAAGACACCAAAGGCAATCTGAGCCTGCACGGAGAAGATTCTGAGGTAACCCAGACTTCTGTTTTGGGATTTTTTTTCTTGCTATTTTTGCCTGCTACACAATTATACAACAAAACATCCAGTTTAGCTTCTGTATACCACCAAAGTGCCCTTTCCAAAAGTCCTTCTTGATTTAAAAATATCTTCAAAATATTTGCTAAAATAACACACTTCCAAAAACAAAAGTAGGTGGTAATGAGGAACAAACATAAAATCCTAACTAGACAAAACTCCTTACAACATCAACAATAGTTCTTCAAACTAAATTTATGATGGACTCAGAGAGAGAGCAAATTCTGCACAATCAGAAGGTGGATATCCAGTCAAGAGTTGTTCACCACAAGTTACACCACTAAATTACAGGTACTTGCAGCTAGGATGTCCCTGTAGAATTAGGACACTTTCATGAGAAAAAGCACAGGAAGCAGAGCTTGAAGTAAAATATAAGGCTCTAGTAGAGACAAAACTGTAAGACCTTCAAGGCTCCTGGCCTTCACAACCCAGGAAGCAGCCAGCCACGGCTGCTCATGTTGATGTGCCAGAGCACTCTTGGCTGGTGCCAGGACTCTTGGCTGGCTGAATACTGAGTTTCTGTGCCCAGTCTATGAGCACTTGGAAACCGCACCTGAATGTGTCAGCAGCTGTGGTGAAGTTCATGTCCAGGAAGAAAACTGAGTTCCTCAATCAGCTACAGCTTTATGCACATCCTAAACACGACGTGCACAGAAAAAAGATTAATTTAGAGATTTAAAGTAACTTTAGGAAAGTTTTTTTGTAACGTTGTTTTGGGTTTTGTTTGTTTTGATGGGTTTATTTGTTTGTTTTTATTTGGGGGGGTTTGTTTATTTTTGGAAATGGATTTACTGTAAAGCTAAAGGATTCCAGAAATTTCTTTCTGAAGAACTAAAACAGTGCATTTGATTACAACCAAATTAATTGCATCCAGATAAAAACCAAGGAATAATGAAGTGTCCAAAAGCGACATGCCCTTGCCAATGAAATATCACAGAATTAAAGACAGTGGAAAACAGAAAAACTGCATCTCCTGGTTTCATGTATAAATGAAAATTCAAGTAAATTAAAACCTCTAAATCCCTGAGACTAATACTTACAATTTGCATGCTTGTGTTGCATCTGCAAAAATATTGATTTTCTTCTGCTTTTAAAGAAATGTTGCTATACATGAACAACCACTCAGCAAAAACACAATTTTCACATACAAATGTCAGCAAGCAACTGGAAGTTTTCACTGTAAAAAGGGAATTGGAGAAAATTGGAAGGTACTGTGAACAAGTCTACCAAATCACAGCTGTGTGTGACGGGCACATGCATAATTTTTTCCAGTTGCAGTAAAACCAAGATCAAGCACTATTTCTCAGCCATGACTAGGTTACCTCCACAGCTGGAAGTTGAACTGAGGCACTGTAATCCAACAGTACAAGGAAGAACAACTGCTGGCATGTTCTCATACTGTCACAGTGGAACTGAGATTTGTTTGTTTTTTTCTGGGTTATGATCAACGTAGGGACACTTGGTTTACTCTCACAGTTAGCTAGGACAAACACATGAACATTAGGAGCACAAAGCTTCATCCTTTCAGTGTCACCACATGAGATTTGTAACAATCTTTCATATACCATACAACTAGTTTACTCGTGACAGTCCAAATACAAGTTAACATAAAGCCTAAGGGTTGAATTCTGTTACTCTCAGCATCACATTGAATAAATAATCCATTATTCTACAAGATATTCCAGGAAAAGGTAGTTCAATTCCTCAAATTATATTTGAAGCAATAAGAGCCGAGACAAAGAGCAGAATCTTTTTTGTGATCACAGATGGCATAACAACAGAATCACATGGCTGTGATGAATCTCAAACATAATCTAATCTACCTCTCAAAAAGGCTAAATTATGTCCATGTATCATTCTTGACATACTCCTGTTCAAAATGATGTAAATTCCTCAACACACCAAGGCTGCCTAGAGCTCCACCAGCCCTCCAGCATCAGCATTTCTCCCATTCTCTACATTGTGAAGCTGTCCTGCTGAAATTGAAACTCTTAAATTTGCTTTCTATCCACTGTTAATTTGGAGAATAATTTACTGCACTCCTCCTTGCAGCTATCTTTTGTCTATTTGTTGACATGAATCTCATCTCTACATTATAAAGGCCAAGTTTGTTAATTTTGACCACTGGTTGTGTTTTCTAGGTGCTAAATTCTTCTTCTTTCTCCACTCTGGGTTGCCCAATTTTCGTGAAGTTCAGCACATGAAAGTGGACAGTGTTCAGAACAGTGGGGTTAATTTGCACATTCCACAATTTATACTTCTGTTAATTCATTCCCAAATAACGTTTTCTTTATTCACAGAATCATAAGCGATGAACTAGAAGGTAGGACAGCACAAATCCCACTAAAAAACAAAACTGAATTTGAAAAACAATATCAACAACAACAAAAAAACACTTCCCCTCAAAAAAAAAAAAAAAACCACAAAAAAAACCAAACCAAAAACCAACAAAAGATCAAAACATACAAAACTAAACCAGCACTTTTCCTCAACCATTAATTCTACAGTTGGTTGACCCCTCCTAAGCATAGTCCTTCCCAATGCTCAGTTCTTTCGCACCTCAAAATCCTTAAAATAGCTTCCAAAAGGGAAAACATTGTTATGTTTTACACACATACAAGTAATAGTATACATATAATATTATATACTTATAAGTCATGTACTATATAAATAAAAAATACTACAAAAATAGACACTTTTTTTTTTTAATTAACAGAAGGAAATTCAATGTTTTATGGCTAGACTAGTGTTCATTTCTGTCCATGGTTGCATTGGCTGTCACGCCCCTAAAACCTTATAACAACAAAACACCTTTGTGACTGCATAAGCCCTCTTCCCACTGCCATTGGTCTAAGCTTCAGCCTTCTAAGAACTACTATATCTGCCTCATATTCTCCCTCTGCCTTTCACTGTGAGCTAATTAACTTATAAAGGGTTCTCCTCATTAGTGCAATATTCAAATACACCCTGCAGAAACAGAAAGGAAATGATAAAGCAGTAAAAATAATATTATATGGAAATTTGCCAAATTT
>NW_020955689.1:542336-600659 GCF_003031625.1 Empidonax traillii
TAACAACAAAACACGTTTGTGACTGTGCATAAGCCCTCTTCCCACTGTCATTGGTCTAAGCTTCAGCCTTCTAAGAACTACTATATCTGCCTCATATTCTCCCTCTGCCTTTCACTGTGAGCTAATTAACTTATAAAGGGTTCTCCTCATTAGTGCAATATTCAAATACACCCTGCAGAAACAGAAAGGAAATGATAAAGCAGTAAAAATAATATTATATGGAAATTTGCCAAATTTGTGTCAAGTTGACTGTAGGCTCATTTATGTCAGTGATAAAAATGACAATTACAATTGTGGTAACAAAGGGAACAAAGTAAGAGGCTTTGCCATCAGAATGAGAAAGGGAGCATCAGTTTATTTGCCACTGGGATAACAAAGAAAATTACTCTTGTAGGGGTGAAAACTACAATCTGAGTTACCACACAGTAGTGAAACCTGGAATTTGCTATAAATACAGATGAAAACACCCAATTTATAGCAAAACAAAAGGTGCTTCTGTTTCTCTCTCAACTTTGTTCTTTTTCTTTGGGCTGGGGGGGGAAGTGAGAGGGACAAAGAGAGATTATTTAAACCTAAATGGATGATCCAAAACAGATTTTTAAACAAAATTAGCAATGATTTTAAATTAGGAGCCATAGATGAGGCAATTAGCATCCTTGTTACCATGTCAGCCTATGGACATTACAAGAAAGAAGTATAGTTAGACACCAATTTTTAACAAGGTGCTTTTGTGAATTAAGTCATTCAAGGATACATAAACACACAAAAAACCAAACCAAAATAAAATAAAAAAAAAACACCTACCCTGCATTTTAGCACGTTTCTTTGTAACCTAAATAAACATCATTCAGGATTAAAAGACATTTGAAAGAGATAACTTCAAGTCATGTCAAACAACTCCACGTAATACACTCCCTCATTTTAAATCCGGGTAGTGTTACCCATTTGCGTACCTGTAATTCAGTACTAGGCCCTGCATCTGAGAGGGGCAGATTGTCAAAGAAACTCATACATATTCACCATACTTGGCTGGTCTTCCACTGGTCCAGCCACAGAAAGCTTCAGAGCTGCCTGGAGCTCATTTGAGCCTCATCCAGCTGGGAGGCACCATGAAGACTTCCAATATCATCTTGTCCCCTTCTTCCCTCCTATTCCTCTCTTCCACACAAAAGACAAAACTGATTCTGAAAAATCCATACTCCAAAAGAAAAGTATGATTTCTACTCCAATTCCCACGTACTTTGTATTGCTAGGGCAATGGAAAGGAGAAGGGGTGAGGTACAGGCCTGCATTTACAATTCCCAGCTGTGTAAACGCAAATCCTTGCTTATTCTACACAGTGCACAGAGGTTCTGAAAACCTCAGAAAATGATACAAAGGCCAAAGTAGGGGAGATAATTCCAGTAAATTGAGATCAATGTTCCAGAATATCTGGAATCTTATTTTAATACAAGATGTCTGTAAGTGGTTACAAACAGCAAAGACACAGAATCAGCCAAAGTATTTTCCCTCACCAAGTTTATGCTGGTTATTCCGTGCCTTGGATATAACAGCATTTGATCTGAACTGGAGTTTTTAAAATCTCATATTAAAAGCTTATGTGTGAAAAAACCATAAACAACTAAACCACAACAGCAAACAGTAGCTTACTTACAAAAACTTTGCTATGCACACAGATTGACAGACACCTAACTAAATAGTGGGTTTTCCAGAGGAGCTGAGCACTCATTTTCACCAACAGAAAAGCACTGAAACATTATGAAAACAAATGCTCATATCAGCATTTACATTATCTCAATCAAAATGTCCTCTATCAACGTGACACCAATTCAGAACTAATGCATCATGTTTGTCATTTCCATTAATCACTAAGCAACTCGCAATGCAAACAGAATTCAACCTTTTTAACTGACATAAAAATATCAACAGAAACATCTGCTCCATGTCCCCTTTTTTCATGCTTTCTCTCCAATGCTTTCAATTGGGAATGACTGTGTCCTGGCAACTTACTGGAAATAATTTTCACATCTTTTTCACATAATGGATGAGCTGTGAAATTAGTAAGATGTTAGATGGGTTCCTTGGAGGTTGCCCTGGATGGCACACACTCTTTTTTTCACTGTTTCAATAGCAGCATTGTAGACTATTAATTTAGACTATTTACTGAGGGGATGAGACTATGGAGAAAGTGTCAGTTTCTCTGGAAGAACACCCATCTGCACAATTACAGAGAAGCCCAGAGAACAAATGGCAGGAGAGAAGCCCAAATAATATCCTGCCAGGCTGCTCCCAGTCCACCACAGGAGCCATCAGCCCGTTAAAGGCTCATCTGCACAAGCCCAGAGAGAGACCCAAATCAAGGATACACTCATGCAACAAACAACCTGTCTGAGGCTGCCACAGCACTGCCTCAGCTCCAGTGTCTGGGCATGGAGCCCATCACCATGAGTCACTGGGAACAGCTCTCCCCAACACCTTTCAGACTAAGGGGGTTGCTACCTTGGAGGGGAACACATTAGCACAGAATCACAAAATATGCTGAGTTGGAAGGGACTCACGAGGATTGAGTCCAACCCTTAGCCTTGCATAGCGTCATCACCAAGAGTCACACCGTGTGCCTTGAGTATTATCCAAACTCTTCTTGAACCCTGCCAGGCTTCATGCTGTGACCACTTCCCTGGGGAGCCTGTTCCTGCTTCCAGCTGCCCTCTGGGTGAAGAACGTTTCTCTAATACCCAAAATAAACCTACCCTGATACAATTTCAGGCCATTCCCTTGGGTCCTGTCACTGGTCACCACAGAGAAGAGATCAGTGCCTGTCCCTCCTCTTTCCCTCATGAGGATATTGTAACTGCAGTGAGGTCTCCCCTCCGTCTTCTGCGCAAGGCTAAACAGACCAAGTGACCTCAGCTGCTCCTCATAGGGTTTCCCCTCAAGGCTCTTCACCATCTTTGTGGCCCTCCTTTGGACACTCTCTAAGAGCTTAATATCTTGTATTGTGGTGCCCAAAACTGAACACAATATTCAAGGTGAGACTCCACCAGTGCAGAGCAGAGCAGGACAGTCCCCTCCCTCAACCGGCTGGTGATGCTTTGCCTGATGCCCCCCAGGACAGGGTTGGCCCTCCTGGCTGCCAGGGCACTGCTGACCCATATTTAACTTGCCATTGACCGGGACCCCCAGGTCCCTTTCCTGGCACTGCTTTCCAGCATCTCATTCCCCAGTCTGTACACACATCCAGGGTTGCCCCATCCCAGGTGCAGAATCTGCCACTTTCACTTGTGGGATGTCAAGTGGTTGGTGATCGCCCAGCATGGAAAACAGCTCAGAATTGCACAGGATTTATAGGACATTTAGGGATGGAAATAAAGGCAGGAAAAGACAGAGCAATTTGGAGGAGAAAAAAAAGTGCAAAAAAAAAAAAAAAAAAAAGAGGGTAAGTTTAAATGTAAATACTGAATGTAAATATTGATCTGGTCAGTATGCTTGTCTGGTTTCATCCCGCCTCTGATCAGCACAGTCTATCCTGCTTTCTTATTAAATTCCTTTCTCTATCCTTCCTGGACAAAGGTGTCCTGTGTGCATACGTGTGAGTATGCAGGTGTGGATGACAGCAGTTGGGGTAAGATCACAGGCTGGAGGGTCACTGTGTCCCTGGTGCCAGCCCCTGGAGCAAGTGCAGGTGTGACGGTGTGTGATGGCTAGCAAAGGGCAAGCTGTACTAGCCAGCAAGCAGGTGAGGTGGCCTAGGAGCAAGCAAGGACGAACAGTTTTCTATGGATCAACTTGGGAAGTGACTTGAAACATCCTGGCCACCTCTGAGTGTGTGTGCATAAAATGACCTGTACCAGTAACTAGAGTGGAACTACTGTCCCAGAGGTTGCATGACCAGGTGACAAAAAAATTGGGAAACTGGGATTGAAGTCTGCTACTGAGCAGACTGAGAGCCTGAGCCCTGCTGCTGGAGGGATCCACTACGTGCATATGTACATATACTCATTCTGGTAGGCTTTGATCCTCCTTAGCCAGATTAAGAAGCAGGGTGAGGCTGTTGGTGCTGTCCATGCTTGTGTGAGTGCATGAGAGAGATGTCTGTGATCCGTAGAGCTGGCCATGTGTGCTTTATGCACACATGACTGCTGGGAATACATTTTTAGTCGGATCTGGGTTCATCAAGCTGCAACAGCATCACCTCTTCTGGGTTGGTCAACCTGTCATCATATGTTTTCTTCTAGCAGAAGGTATTGCACAGCACATGCTTTTCAAAAAGCGTACTAGGTCAGAATGTAAGAATTATCTCCTGTAATCATTTCTCCTGTGGTTGCAATTAACTCTTTACAGAGCCCTTTTTCTCCGGGTTGTACTCAGCTGCACAGATATTCAACACATCTCCCTTCTGTGTGATCAGTAACATTCTGCTTGACAAGCAGTTCGAGTGATCAAGACCTTGCTGTAGCCCCCAGCTTCTGCCCAGTAGAGCTTTCTAACCTGTGGAATGTGCTCGATGATCCAAGCTTCTGGAAGAAAACAAAGACTAAGTGAAGAGGGAAATAATCAGAGCAGATGACTAGAGAAAGAATGATGAAAGGAGGAAACGAACTTCTGAAGTTGATAGGAAACCACAAAGACATTGAGAAACATTATTATGGGGGAAACAGAAGAGGGCTTGAAAGGGAGAGGCACAGCTGAGAATTTCAGAAAGACAAAACAAGTCCTTTAGCTCAGTTAACCCAAGCATCAGTCTGAGAAATTCAATGATATTTGTAGTGCTCTGAAACAACAGTGGCAGATATAAAGAAAAAAACAAACAACCACATTATATTTTCCTCTCTGTTTTAGGGAATCCACAAATGCCTTCTGAACCTAAAAGGATACTGAAAGCATCAAACGAAATACAGCAACCACAGTCACAAGGAAATTTCAAGTTTTCTATACAAGTGATTTGGTCATTAGGGAAGACGGATGTGATAAATGAGCTGATGTAAAAGCTACAGAGGGATACATGGGTTTAAAAATTTAAAAGATTAGAATAAAAGAAAGACTGTATGCTTCCAGTAAAATAAAATTAATAATGCTAGATATAAAGCTAAGTACTTAAGTACATTTTAGTAGTATAGTAAGACTTCTACTGAGAAAATGAGAAATTGCAAAGTAGATCAACGTGTTTCAGTATCTCTACTAATATTAGCACAAACTTTATTTATGAAATAGTAGCATCTTCCATGTTTTCATAAACTTAGCCAAAAGTAAACATAGGAATAAGATTCCTCAGGCTTCAGTAAAATACTTAAAGAGTTCAAGTAATCTGTCATTACTTCTGCTGAAGACTTATCAAGCCAAGATAACTATTGGCTATTCTACCTAAGGTAAAATTTTAAAGCAATAGTTATGAAGCATGACTGATACAAAGCACCTCCTTTTGCCAGCAGATGTTTGTCCTAAAACTTTCTCTCTCTCTCCCATTTAAATTACAGCATATTAAAAAGGAAAAAAAAAAAATTAAAACCCCACCAGACTAAAGCTACAAAGAAACACTGCAGCTCTTGCCCCTGAATGAAAAGGGTCAGTGGGGACATGTGATTCTTAAGCAAGGCATGCACAGCTGCCATAAATTGACATTGCAGTATACTGAAAAAATATTATAATGACATTAGAGAAAGGTAGTGTGCATAAACAGGAATCAAGCTCTATCAGGACCCCCACCACCTGAAATATATATAATCCACAGAGAAGTATCATAAGAAGACTGACAATAATTATTCTCTCTGCTTATTTACAGCAGGAACCATACACTTACTATTACAAAGATAAGCATTGTTATACTCGTTATTAAGGCAAATTGTAGCATACAAAGCACCAGAAGTATCTCAGGGTTTCACTGCATTCAATAAACAAATTTTGTTTTCCTCAATCCACAGTCTTATCTGATTGATTATACAGCCTTCAACACATGGGAAAATTCCTTACAAATGTAGAATTTATGAAATCTTTCTGCTCTAGGTGATGTACATAAGATTGCTGCAAACCCTGGATTATCCATTGGTACATAGTGTCTTTTAATGGCAAGCGTAATTAAACTCAGTATGCTTCCCTATTTTGAATTTTAAAAAATTAAGAAAAAATTACACGTGTACAGATAAAAATATGCATATGTATATATATGAAGAAGTTCTCAGTACTTCAACTATGGTACTTCTTTAGCAATTGATATTTGCGTTAACTTCATTCTTTCACATCTGAGGAAACTAGGATTATAGTGACTTCAAAACATGTTTTTTCTGTCTAATGGCTGTCAATGGGATTTTAATATCAGCACCCTAAAAAACTTTAATTGCACAGAAGCATTAGCAGTGAAGTTTGCAATATGTTAGACTGTCTTAATGGAAAAGTTTAAGACAAAGCTAATTAATTTTAAAGTCTTTATATGCAGAATTCTTTTCAGGTTAAGATTAATTCTGGCTTTGATTTTACAGCATACATGAGCTGCTTTAAAGTTATCTATTGTTAATTACATGTTCTCTTTTAACTGTCCCCTGGAAACAAATATTTCATCGTGCTTTCTGAGCAACGTTAGAGAATGGTTACAATAATCTGCAAAAAACTCAGCTAATACTCTTTTTCTCAAACACAGGATGCAATTCAGGCATGTTGCTTGGTTAGTTTTCAAATATATAGCTAGGTCATTGAATTAAGGGACTGAAAATGCTCTGAGTTAGACCCTGACTTCATACTGTTCTTTCACTGGACCCACCTAGTAGAAATTAGCTTAAAAACTCATGGCACTTGATTCCAGTGTAAAGCTACATATGAACAACACAACCATACAAACAACTAGAACCTGAAGCATAGTTTCAGCCCTTAAACTCTCTCTCACAACTCATCTGATAGAGTTATTTCCAGCTGATTTTTTAATTTCAACGTAATTACTGCTGGTTGATTATTCATATTCTGATTTGCATTCTAATGCTCATTTTCCCCACTTAACCTTCACCAAATACTATTAATGCTATTGCTCAATTTGGAACTGCAGCCATTTCTGTTGGGAAGAGAGACTCCATCCATTTACTCACAATAAAAGTGCAAGTTCCTTCCAATTTATTACACATTCTGCATTTTATAAACACCTGGTGCAGAGCAGTTCTCAGCTCAGCTGACAATAAATTAGTAGTAGAAGAGCTATAGTTTATATAGCACTGAGACTAAGAACAACCTGATTTTTAAACAAATATTGGAATTCAAAATCAAAAAACTGCAATATCCCTAAACTGAAAAAAAACACAAATATTAACAGAGTACAAAGCATTTCTTTGTCAGTTTTGCAGAAACATATGAAAAATGCAGCAATTTGGGGTTGTTTCCCAGGATAAATCACGTGAGGACTAAACAAAAACTTCAGTGTCATTTTAAAACTACCTTTTAATAAAAAAAAAGTAATTTAATAATTGTCTGCAACTTTAGAAAAGAAATACATTATGGTAAATCCTTTGAAAACATGTAATAAATAATAGAAGATGAATCCACAAAGACTACTATAAATTATGATGACAATTCCTTTGAAAAGCATTATT
The DNA here is from genome assembly GCF_003031625.1 of Empidonax traillii. NCBI lineage: Eukaryota > Metazoa > Chordata > Aves > Passeriformes > Tyrannidae > Empidonax > Empidonax traillii. Next base: position 549,905 of record NW_020955689.1, read on the forward strand.
GAAAAAAAAGATTAGCCTCCTTCATAAGTTATTGATTATACAATCCTTTTAATAAACTTCCGTAAATAAAAGTAGTTTCTTTATAAATAGGCTTTGAGAATCCCTATTCTCAACAGAAAAGAAAGAAACATCAAAGAAAAGAGGTTTTGCAAAACGTGTATCCAATTTGAACATTTGATTACTTCAGATACAGAATGTGCAAAAGGAGAAGAATAAATTGATACCGACATCCCTGGCAGAGAACAGGCACTTGTTGAAAGTTCTTTCTCAAAGGATGCTAACAGCAGAAGAGAACTAAAGCCTCTTTCTAGAAATTTTATCTGACTTTTCCCCTCCTATTTCTCCAAGATCAGCATTGCTCACACATCTGAGCTGCTGAGTTTGAATGCAGTATTAATTCACCTCCTGGAATCTACTTAGACTTGAGTCCCAAAAAGAGTTTAAAGCAGGGACCCTCATGGAGCTATTCCAAAGACCATAGCCTTCATCAGGGACACCCAAACATCAGCTCACAAGTGGAGGAGGTGATAGGGTGAAGAACTATATTCCCTTTTCTTATAACATCTTGTACAAAATTTACTCTTTAATAATAGTGCTAAAAGAGCTGATCACCTTTTTCTCATCACTGCACCGAGTATTAGGTTCATAAATACTTTCCCTAGCTCCAGTCTCCCCACACCAAGCATCACCATCAAAACAACTCCTACCATTTCTCCAAACTCACCTTTCTCAGAGTAACTTCACAGTTCACCTCCCTACGAAGCTCCTCATTCCCATTAATGCATCCCCCAGCAGCTGCCCTGCATCAGCCCAGATGAAGAAAATCACCTCAAACACATGAGGAGGGGTGCAATGGGAGCAACTCAAACTTTGCCCTACTGAAAGTTTCTCTTTCATGTTTTCAAAACTAAGCAGCTTGGGTTCCCACTATTGTTTTTCATTCTTCCTTTCACATAATTCAAGCAGTAGGTTTGCCATGAAGAAGTCTAATGAGCATTGTGGAGCCCCACTGCATGTCATTTAAAGTGCCAGCCCTCTGCTACAGAAACTCAGCCCTGTATGTTGTCTTTCCATAAATTTACTAATGGAAATTCTCAGTTTGTTACCGGGAAATCTGGCAGTCTTGTGTGGTTCATTCAGTCATATGGGCTGCCAAACTTATGCTAAATCTAAAAATCAGATGCTTGCACGTGCATAAATCCCTGTCTGCAGCATCAATCACCATGCTGCTTTCTGCAGAAGGCCCAATACTGGAATCCAAGATTTTTTCATGAAAGATGCTGCTAAACTAAATGACTAAAAGATCACATTTCACTAGCAAACATTCAGAAATGTCAAGGTGACAGTTTGTCACAGCCCTGCACAAAAATCCCCACAGGGCAACTGAAGAGGAGACAGTTTTGTGTCAAGCCTTCTCGAAATATAGGACCTTTCTGACTACGCTGTATCTTCCACTTCAAGTGTATTAAAAACCAGCATTGTTCTTGTCTTTGAAACATAACATTTTTTCACAAGAATGTCTTCTGCAACACAGTCTTTCAGCACAAAAGTATTTATCATATTTTTCCTGATCAAATAATGAATTAATATGCTTGTGAAACTCCAAGGCTTTTGCTTTTTCTAACAAATTGTATTGTGATCATAAAGATAACACAGTTGTTGTAAGAATTTCTCCAGTCTCCAATGAAATGTAAACCTATATTCTGCTTGTTTGTGATGACTGGAAAACTACAGGGGGTTTTTTGGGGTTTGTTTGGTTGGTTTGGTTTGTTTTTTTTAACTCAAGTAGATTTCAGAGCATAGTTTTGCCAAATTATGTATTTGCTTTTTCACTATGGAACTTTTTCATAAATTCCTGACAGGAGAATATCACTGCCATTTCATTCTTTCCTATCTAGACTTGAAGTGTATAAAGTCCTCTGTTCTGGCTACTTCCTCTTTTATTGAAATATAGGAAAATCATACACTACAAACTAACTGATGGAGGTCTTATTGAAGATCACAGCCTATAGAGATTAAATTTGTGTTGCAGACCACTGATTTTTGGAATAATCAGCAATGACAATTATCACAGCTTCTATTATACGTGCAACACAAATATTTCTTACTCAATGTGTTTCTAGATCCTATTACACTCAATATTAAAGCAATATTTCATTTTTAGGGAAATAGTCAATATTCCTGCAAAAAATATCAATGCCTGTTAGATTTCCAGTGACACTTAACATACTTATCACTTCAAGTGAAGATTAGGGCTTTATTCTTCATTAACTCGGAATCAGATTCCAAAATATAGGGTAACATTTATTCCAACAAGCTATGAGGAGACAGATAGAGAATTCAGAGGTTAAATTCTTTTTATGGAAACCAAGAATCACTACATTGTTTCAAATATTTGTTTTGAAAACACAGTAAATTTCCAATCTAAAAAACGTAAAAATTACCTATGTTCTTTCTCAGCTTAGTGGCGTTCTCTGTATATTCTGATTCAATTAGTGCTGCTTCTAGTGACAAGAGTATGCAAGGTTGTATTTCTCCTACTGTTTTACAGAACTAACAGATTGTGATCTGGATGTTAGCCCCTCCTATGGACTAGCTGAAGATTTCGAAGTAAACTTTTCCTGTCCAATATTCCTGAAGGAATCTGCACACCTGTAAAAGTAAGGACAGTGTTTGTTTGGAGGTCAAATTAAAGAATAATAGAACTTGTCTCTCATAAGAGAAGGTTCCTGAGAGACCTTATAATCCTTTCAGTTCCTTAAGGGGCCTACAGGATAGCTGGAGAGAGAGTTTTTAGAAGGGCTTGTAGTAGTAAGACAAGGAGGAATGGCTTTAAACTAAAAGCTGACAGGCTTAGATTGGGCATTAGGAAGAATATTTTTACTATGAGGGTGGTGAGACACTGTAACAGGTTGCCCAGGGAAGCTGTGGATACCACATCCATGACAGTGTTCAAGGACAGGTTGGATGGGACACTGAGCAACCTGCTCTTGTGGAAGGTGGCCCTGCCCATGGCAGGGGGATTGGAAGTAGAAGAACTCTAAGGTCCCTTCCAACCCAAGCTATTCTATGAATCTATAATAATAAAGACTAATCTTTTACGTGCAAATTGAATATTTTTCCTAGTGGAAATCATTAGGAGAAGGCCAATATGATCAAACAAGGTGGCCTTTTCCCTAATATAACAGATTTATGCAGGAGGTGGAAGGTATATCACAGACATGGTGAACTCTGTAAGTCCTTTGATAGGTTTCTCTTATACGCAGATTCTAGAGAAAGCATGTATCGACCTATATATTAAAAATCTGAGACAAAGAAACTTGCACTATCATTAGTTATCCTGACACAGGGTAACTTATACCACACTGTATTAAAGAGGTTGTAAACACCAGGAAGAACATTACAGCCTAAAACTAGATGTATAACTTGTGCAAAGTGCAGCAGAGCAGTGTTACCTGAAGATCATGATGGGAAAGAGAAGTAATAAGGAAAGTGAGCTCCTGCTCTCAAAGGTTTCAGGAAGCATTTACCACTACACTTTGGAAAAGTATTGTTCTAAGAACTCTGCATGGGCAGGCCAGCCTTTGGTAGGCTGTAAATATTAATTAGTTAGGGCTTAAAATATAGCTGATATAATAAAACAGTAAGGATGGTACTTGCTGCCAAACTATAACACTAGTAATTAATTTTTAAATAATTTTGTAAATGTTTTATCACTGTAAATCATGATTTTTTTAGTAAATACACTCATTTATCTTTTAGTCTTGTCTAACGATAAAATCAATGCTCTAGTGTGATATTTGCCAGGACACAGCATTTCCCTGGGCATGAATATCTGTTTGCTGAAAGAAATCTGGTAGCGTCCCAGGGTATTTACCATGCACTGAGAGATAGAACTTTCCAGTATTTTTAGTTAATTCACCACTGAGCTTCAGGGACCCAGCTGATGAAACAAAGAGTAGCTGGATGAAACAAATTATCATTTCCTTTGAATGGCAGCTTAAGCCTCTGACAAATAACAAGGTAGTGGACACAGAGCTTGGAGTGTCTGGTGTGTCTCTGAAAGGTGAAGAACCTTCTTGTAAGAGTGTCATATTCTGAAAAGCAAACTATTTCATAATCTTAAAATAGCAAACAAGTGTAATTGATTCACACAATTGGAGAGATGACAAGAATTTAAGTTTTTATTTCAGATTTATTTATTTGGAATTTTTCCCTCTCTAGCTGTTTATTTTTGGTTTATAGTTCCTAGCATGTCTAAGCCCCATATTTCTCTCTCTCTCTAGACTAATTTTTGTTTTCACTATCGTACTATAAATATATTATGGCCAGACCTGTGTGAAATGAAGTCATTTTGATTCATAAGGTTTTCATGCAAACATTTTTCCCTGTTTCACTTCAAGGAGTTCATCCCTTGAGTTTGTCTTTGAATTTCAACTTCAAAGAAACCTAAAACCGCAATCTGAAATTCAGTCAAGGCTGCGAAGCTTTGCCTTGTTTCAGGTCAAAAGCTCAGGAAAGTGTTGCATTTCCTGACCAAAGCAAAATCGATTCACTGAAAAAAACCCTTCAGTAACATAGAATTATCTTGTTCCTTTAAGTTCAGCAAAACTCAAACTCATTAAAATCAGCTATGGAGTTACAGTCCCCACTAACATAGGCTTGACTCCAACCTCTTTGAGAAATGCTGTTATACCCACCACACATGGAGAAAACCCCCCCATACTTTACTGTGGAGTATAATATAATTTGTTTGGTAAAATGATCTTAGTTTTAAGTAAAATGGAACTGAACAAGTGCTGTCTGCACTTAAACACTTTCCTGCTCCATAGAATCATGACATCTGCTGTATTTTTCATACAATCTGCAACGCTGTTTAAAATTGCTTTCAGCTATTTTTATACCACATGTCAGTCATTCCAGATTCCCTCCCTCCCCAGCATGTCTTTTGTACTGCTATTGCCACAAACCTCAAAACTCAAAGCAAAAGGCAGCACACCAAGCATGTCCGAGTGTACACACGCACTGCACAAGTAGGAAAGGACAGGAGGGTCAGCACCATCGTAGCAGAGCTGAGGTCCCAGACCTCAAGACAGCATAACCTCTGGCAAGCTTTAACAAATCCCCTCCTTATTTGCAGCTGTATCAAATACTGGAACACGCTGTTATAAATACTGATAGCTATTGCCTGCTCAATAAAGGAAGAGTTAAAGTTGTCTCAACCTATATCTCGACGCTCAAATTTTTGTATTTCACTCATTCTTGTGCCATTAACTTCTATATTCTAGAAAGGCACGAGATTTCACACGTTCTGACAGGACATCTATCAAGTGAATAGCTTTTGGCTCAACCTTCTTTTGTAAGAAAGAAGACTTCTAAGGTACAGCAACATCCAGTAAAAACTAAGATTATGTTCTTTAAACACAAAAATGTAATAAAACTAAAGCTTCCACATCCACGTTAGAAACTTTGCCTGACTTAAAAAAGTGAAAGTTCTTGAACAATGTGTCTTCAAATGACCTGGGCAGAGTATCTAATCCCATACACTTTATCCTTTCCATAGTGAAAGTCAGGAAAATACACTCCAAATCCCCCTTTCGATATTGCAGTCCAGCAATGCCTTTTACTTGCCTTATTGCATTGTTTTATCCATAAAAGGCAGGTGAAAATCCTATTAAATGAAATGTCACATCTCCTTGGATTATTATTTCGTTCCTTTGTAATAAATGGGATTTCAGAAAAGTGATGCCATCCGCTTGTCCTTGCTACTTCCCTTTGGAACTCAAGAAGAAAGCACAACGGAGCACAGACAGACAGTGGCAGGAGGATGAGCCCAAAAAAGTTCCCCGCTGTGCCATCCACCATCCAGGCATCAGGAACTGAGGAGTCTCGAGTCCAGGGCCAGCCACTGGGCTGAGTGCCTGAGCTGAGCTGATGCAGGGATCCACTCTGCATGAATAAGGGTGTTCACTGTTCTGCGGACATGAGACCTGCTCAGCCAGAGATGTGAGCAAGATGAGGCCATGGGTGCCATGGGCATGTGTGTGCTCTGTGACCTGATCAGCCAGTCATGTATATATATATATATATATATATACTCAATGTAGATGGACTCTGTTGGGTGCACGCCTACCAGGAATACTTTTATAGCCTTGCTACTGGTTGGACCTGTGGGAATGCAGGTGCAGCAGTCCAACATAATACATTTTCCTCTTAAAGATGATACTTACTTTAGGAAGATCACTAGAGAAAAGAAACTCAGCTGAGTTTCCATCCCTGCATTTCTGCAGTTAAGCAACTTAGCCTATCACATATGTAGGAATCGTATTTTTTGAGTGGCTGTAATAGATCAGAAAAGCTCTAAAAATATAATACTTTCAGAACAATAAATTAACTTTTATTCTTTTTTTCACTGTATTGAATAACTGTAAATTCTGAGTTTTCTTTCCAAAGATTAGATGCAGCCACACCATCACTATACACATTCTTTCCTGGTAGAAAAAAGGTTGCCATGAAATCTCTCCTCAAAGCATTGGTATCTTAAATATTTCTCTTTAATTAACATTCATTTGCCATTTAGCCCTTTCAGTTTTACCATTTCAGTAGCCAGATCACAGAGAACTTTGCCATCAAATGTGTATATGTACACATACACATAGTTATTATATATTATAGATATATATAAAATACATCATCACTTACATTTACATAATTTTTATCAATAAAATAGGTTTTTGTTGCAATCCAGACCACTGTGAATGGTCAAAATTTTCTCACTGGTTTGGTTTTTTTGGTTAAAAATGAAACAGCTCTGCAATTTTCTTTTTAAAATTTTACACAGCTGTAAGATAAGGTAAATAAAAAATATCATAATTTGTATCTCTATAAATCCTGGCTTCAATTTCAACTTTTCACCTGTTCAAAAGCAATTTTTTTTCTCTCTTTTATTGATATTAGGAGATTTTTGGCAAAAGAAAGAAGCGATGAAAGTAAGGACTAGATACATTTTCTCTATCTTCTAGGTATTTTAGAACACATTTTCAGATGAAAATCTGAGTTTTTAGCATATGAGAGAAGGAAAAGAAGATACATGTCACTGACTCATTATGCATAGTTTGGTACCTATTAAAAGAGCAACTGTACCTTTCTTCCTTCTGTGCTTTTATAATGTAGGGCATGTGGAGCTCATAGAACATGTTCTTATTTGAAAAACCCATAAACACAGTGCAAATAATTAGATTTCAAAATGGTTGATAATCAGTGTATAAACACACTCCGGGATTAGCAACCCGAAAAAGTATCTGTATCAGCAGCCAACAGCTCTCCCCAGTAGCAGATTCGCTGTGTCCATTTGAAACTCTGCCTCGTGTGCAATTGCTGAGGATGTGTTTGCTCAGTACACCCAACTAACACATCTGTAGTGCTCTGATCCCTTGTGTGGTGCACAGGGATACATACATCCTTATGCAGACAAAGTGGAGAATGATTAAACCAACACCTTCTTTCAAAAGAGGTTTGAGGGTCTTTAACAACTGGGCTTTTTATCTCAACCAAAACACGTTAAGTGCCTTCCCTCCTCTATTGACATTTTGAAACTGCAGAACGGCTTACAGTTATGACAAGTGGCGCCACTGTATCCAGTTCCATCACAAGTGCACTTGAAGCTGTCCCACGTCTGGGTGCATTTTCCCCCGTGCTCGCAGTGATTGGGCACACACCTGTCAGGAGGAGATGAAAAGACAGAAGGAAAAATCTAGATGAGCATCAAGATTTACATAAAGCTAAATTTTGAGCTGCACAAGCAGAGTATCATGTCCTTGTCTAGTAACTAATACTTGTTATTTTAGGCAGATTAACAGAATTTATATCTGAACACACAACTGGCATAAAAGATGATTCATCAAGGCTTTGCTGCATCCTTCTTACAAACAGTAAAAAAGCACAGTAAAGGTGGAATAGAGTCACCCATCATAAATCAGGGTTCTATGTTACATATGACTGGTACCGAGCTGTCAAAACAAAAAGAACATCACACGTCACACCTCCTCCTGCTGTGCAGGTGGTGTCACGCCTCGAGGAGTCCAGTCCCACAGCTGACTTAAAGTTAAAAAACAAAATGCCACTGAGTTGCTGTTTGTCTTTCTCTTGTCAGCAATGGGATAAAGGGGAGGGAGGTTGCCTGCTGGCTGGGATGGAATGAAATTAGTAATGCTGCGTTATTAAAACAAACAATAGGCTTCACTATAAAGGCTGTATAAGTGTTTTCTTCTCAGGAATTTGTGGCAAGAATTCTTCACCTTTCTCCCACACAGCTGCTTTTCTTCTCCAGCTACACTCTTACTGGAGAGTCGAAGGAAAGCAAAAGAAAAAGTGGAACAGCAAAAAGTCAAAGTTATAGCAGAACATATATTTATTGGTTGAAATACTATCTCGATGTGATTTCAAAGATTTGACTTTGTCCAGGTTCTTTTTTACCAAATGTAGTAAAAAATGGGAATTAACATGTACTTTAACCTCTGAAACTATTAAATTTCTTTTCTTTGAAAGGGCTTTGAAATACCATTTCAAAGAATTTTTTTTTCTTATTAGCTGTATTGCAATCAGACTCAGTACAGGCTCTGCATTTTTGATCAAGAACTAAAGGAGCTTTTCTTTCATTTTCGTTTGGCCGAATCTACATTTTTTTATCATAACATTAAAAAATCAAACCTAGAGGACGCACTATTAGAAAAACAAAATACTTTCACAAATGCATTAAGAATTAAGTATCCTTATCTTTAGGATAAATCTGAAGTTCCTTGTATTCCTAAGATAGTTAACAATACTTTCATAAACACCATACAAGGAAAGCTTTGTTTTCCTATGTAGAAATCTATTGAAAATGGAAGTGTCTGTGTCATCCCCCTACAAACTTATAGTCTCCTATTTCCTCAAGTTCCAATTAACAGCTGCAAGATAGTATTATATATATTTTATATCTAAAAATATATATATAATATATATAACCAAGAATATAATATGTCACAATATGCATTAGAGATTTTAACATTGTGTACTCACATTTAGAAACTACTTTTTGTTTTATGCATGCCGGTACAAGTACCTCAGAATATACACAGTATAGCTGTCTTATATCCTATATCAGCCTTTATTATTCAAGGCTAGCCATTCTTTTCCAAAGATCAGAAAATACTGGTTTGGTTAAAAATAGCTCTTAAAGAAATGCTCTTCTAAAACAAAACCCAAAACAATTAAAAGTTTTCTTTTCACAGTAAAATTCCGTGAAACTACCTGAGGCAATTATCACAATTCAATAAATTATGTTTTCAACATGGTTTAAATGAATTCATTTAGTTTGTAAGTGTGGCAGGCTAAATGAGCAGATAGAGCTGATTACTCCTATTCAGTTACGTTCTCAACACTGCAGAAGGAAAACAAGGGCATATAATAGCACATTTCTAAACATCCAAACAATTAACAATTTACATGAATCCATAGCTGGTGGGTAAAAGAATAGGGAAAGCAAAGAGGAATGACATTTCAAAAATAATCTCACAAAAGTAAGTTCTATTCAAGGATATAAATAACTTATATCTGACTATGGTTTTGTATTTTTCCCAACCTTTCAGAATAATTTGCTTTTATGTATTTTCTACTTCTTTTACATTGAACACACAATACTAGAAAAGTAATTTTTCAATGATCAAACCACACATTTTCCTATATGAATTTCACCAGCTATTTTTACGAAGTCTCATACATAATGCTAGCAACTAGTTTCATATTTTAGTGCAGTATAGCTTACTTTTATTGCAGCATAACTAGTAAAGATACTGCATTACTGACTGTGTAACCGAGGCAAATGACTTTATCTTCAGAAAAATGAAAAACAGATATTTATCTGTATCATTTAATGGAGTGTATTAAGTCATAAAACCAGATATGTTCAGCAAACTCCTTGATGTTAATTTTATGTTTCCGCTATGATGGTTGGACCAGTGTAGTCTGCATCTGCAAAATTTCTTTTTTACTCATCTGATTTTTCCTGTTCTAAAGATGATGTAGTTAGAAAAAGGGAGTAAACAATATCTTAATATTAGTGTATACTGAAGTTGAAATCAAACTATAGGATCACTTCCCAAAGTTCTCCCTCTTCCCTCACTATTTTATTAGTTTATTTTATCAGATAGAATTATAACATTTATTTTCTATTAAATCCATTTGAAAACTCATCTAACATAATCTGATGCTCATCTGTCCACTCTTTGGACAGACCTTACCTGCTATAACAGAGTTTACAGGAAATGCTAAGTATCCAGAATGTAGATATTACAAAAAAACCTCTTTGAATTCAGTAGATGCATCATGAGGAATATGGTTTATCACTGTAAACTCCATTATTTTTCAAACACTTTTCTTTCCATAGAATGAGAATAATATAAAAATGTCCATATACATCTTCCTAGAGAAATTTGTATATTTAAGCAGATACAATCATATAGTTTATCTACCTTATGTTTATAATTTAGTCTATACTCAAAATACGTACACTCAGAATCAACAATTTGCAGGTCTTTTGTATTAAAAGACTATGTTTTTAGCCAATTAAATTCTTTAGTCTCCTTTATGAATGAGGTTGAATTACATAAGAAGCAATACAAAACAAAATACAACAAAACAAGCCTTCAAAACTTCCCTTCAGAAGCAGGCTTTGAAGCTAGAAATCATCACAAAACAGAACTGAAAGTAAGTTCATCATCACTGAGTTCTATGTCTTCCCATTGTATACACCTACATTTTAAGAACTGCTTCCAACAAAACGTTGCTGCTTCTATTTTGAGAACTTTCTTGTTCTATGGTTCCTTCTGAAAGGCAAGTCCTTTCAAGTGTATATACTTTCTTTTAATTTCCACACAAAATTTATGCATAGAGAGTTTACAGATGCTGGTTTGTTTGTTTGTTTGTTTGTTTTGGTAAGATTGTGTCTCAGACAACTTTTGCTTTCCTTTGAGATTTATATCTGAATACTATGAAGAGAGCAATTGGAACTTCTCTTAGTCTGTGATTTTGTGAGAACAAGTCTCTTGTTGGAAAAGAGATTTTCTATAGCTCTTTCTCATAGCCCTGCTCTCACTTGCAATTGCATTCTCCTGTGTATTCCAGAGGAGGTCTTATCAATGTTTTGTGATTTCAGAGCTGATCAACGTTTTTATATTTCTCTACTTAAATTATTTTGCTTAATAATTTTGCTGACTGCCAAAGAATGACTTTGTTGCCCAAAGTCATCCTGAGAATGCTCAATGCATTAAACACCATCAGTGAATTCCCACCCATCTTCTTTTTGTCACTTCCAACAGATGACTTCCATCTTTATATGGAAATCTTCTCTCACCCTCTACAGTAACTTCCACTGTGTCATCCAAATATTTCTGCTTATTTTTCTAGGCTGAATCTGTATCATTAGCACATTTCATCAAGATATTCCTAATTTTTAGCCAAGGCAGAAGCATTAAATAGAATCATCTCTGGCACTGATCTCTGAGCAACTCACGTCTCTCAGCCAGTCATTAGCCCATCAGTATAAATTGAGAGGCAACTCAATTTGACAGTTCACAACTCGCTTCGCAATTCTTCTCTTAAACCCCGTCTTTCCTGGTTTAGCAAATAACTTCCATCATTACACTATATAAAATGTTTTATTGACATCTGACAAACTAGATCTATTGCACTTCTTCCACCTGAGAAAAAAAAATACTGTGCTTTATCAGAGAAGGAGATCAGTTTAATCCTGAACTATTGACTGTTGATAAACATCTGCTGCATTCTACTCTAGATTGCATTTACTTCCAGAAAGATAATTATTTCCTTATTGTCTTCAAAAGAATAATAAGACTACTAAAGGCAGATTAATAGGTGTCTGGTGATCTGGATCGCTATCTTTCCATTTGTTAAATCACATTACATTAATTCTGTCACATAATAATACAAAGCCATTACCCTTTTTTTATTTGCTTAGGGGGGATTTGTTGTTTGTTTGGTTGGTTGGTTGGTTTTTGTGGTTTTGTGTTTGTTCCACCTGTGGTACAGTCATCCTAAGTGAATCTGACAGACTATTGACCACAAGAAAGAAAAAAAAAAAAAAAGAGGAGAAAATGAAGAAAGAAAAAGAAGATGAAAGAAAAAGAAGTTCAAAGAAAGAGAAAAGGGATCTCATAATGTCACTGTAAGCAGAAGAGTGATATGAAAGACCCATGAAAAAATCCTCACAATTTATTCAGCAGAAATTATTAATGGCTGATTTTTAATTGCACAAAAAGTTGTTGGAAATAGGAAGGTTACGAACTGTTAGAAATTTCCACAGGGAAAGGGTAAAGATGCGATGAGGTTCGTTACTGGTTAAAAAGTATTTTCAGAACACCTCAAAATAACATACATCAGGAATGCCTTAAGTATGTTTGTTTCTTCCTGAAGGTAGGAGAATAGCCTCCAAGGTCTACTCCAGATGCCTTTCTAATCCAGATATTTTCATGTTCCATAAAAATCAAAAAGTATTTCTACAATCTCTTATTTCTCATTATGTGACAAGATGTGTATTTTCCTAGTGTTGTGACTGTGCTATTTAACCTCTGCAAGTCAACAGGATCTTATGTCATGACCTCAGTCTTTTTAGAGAACTATATTCCTTAGGACATGGATATTTCATATATTAACTAGCTTCCCCAGACTTATTGTGCCAAAAGTATATAATAATTTTAAAATCCTTAGGTTTTGAGATCATTTGATCAGCAAGTTATTTTGAACAGGAAGTCAAATGTCCAGATGGCCACACACAGACTGTTAAATGAAGTCCCTCAGCATGGAAGAACCATCACACATCTCACTATTTAGCACTGTAAAGCACAGCCCATTCCTTAATTTCCCTGCCTTCTCCTTTCCTGCTTCCCTTTCGTACTTCTTATCTCTAGCGTAAGGGCAAAATACAGCTTGTGTGTAGATAACGACCTGAACCAACCCTCCTTATAAACAAATATGAAACAATCAAGCCAAAGAAATCACTAAAACAAAACATTCACCTGTGCAATCACTCTTCCACCTGAGAGGTCAGAAGGAAGGAATGAACTACACATGAGATATCTGACACATATTGCCCACAACTGTACTGAAAAGAACTCAAATGCTACAGTGATAATTACAGCATGAGAATTTCTGTAGAGCAGAACAAAATGTTAAAGGCTTTTTGCAAAGGAAAATAGCCCGGGCTGAATAATGCTTAACACAAAATTCAATCTTTTCCTTCTCATCATCAAATCTCTACCTAATCTTTCTCCTGCTCACACCTCACCTCTCATTTCTCTCCCAAATTGCTTCAGTTCTGCTTTTTTTGTCCATTTCTCTGCCTCAGAACTAACCACTATCAGTTTATTTTGAATGGTTTTACAGTATTTTTTCTCCAATTGCCGTTTTTATCACCTCTAAACATATCTTTAAAATCCATGGTTTATCATAATTTTTACAAAGATCCTTCCAAATGCCTACCGCTGTCCTTGTTGAGTATGCTGTTCTGTCACCATCATCCTTCATTCACACCCACACAAATTATAATGTTTAAACATTATGTTTAACATTGTGCTGAACATAATGTTAAAACAGTATAAAAATTTAGACTTTTAGACTTTTTTTTTTACTGTACAGGATTACCTAACTGCTCAAGAAGACCATGAAAAATTAGGCCTCTAAAATAACATATAAAGAAAATAATTTGTAAGAGCAATAAATCCTTTCAGCTGTTAATTTGAATCACTGAATAGATGTATGTTTATTAAAAAGACATTCTGTAAGCTAGTAACAACATTACAAAAATATTTTAAACATATGCATCTGTTTGTAGGGATGTTGCTCTTTAATGCAATAAAATGCATTACAATCCTCATGGTGAAAGTAGTACTGAACAATAAGATAATCCACTCAAGGACAAAGTACTTAAGTACTTGCAGGGTCCTAATGGACCAACATTAGATAAAAGTTAACGATTCCATGGTGAGAGAGAGAGAGAGAGAGAGAGCCCCTGATTTTCAGCATATCCTAAACGAAAGTAAAACCAACTGATCTACCTTTAAGATTCTGTCTTATTTCTTCCAATGTAAGGAGTGTTTCAAGTGACTTTGAGATTTTCAGTAAAAGGATTTGGATCTGATATGCAAGGCAACACAAAGGGCAGATGGAAGAGACTGTAAAATTAATTTAGATTCACAGTAATTCCTAAACTAGTTTCATTTGCTGCTGACTTCTAAGCTAATTGTGCACAGATGCATAGAATCAACAATGGCAGAACTACATAATTCTGAACCAAGGAGGACCTAGCCTTTCTTTATCACTTAACTGTGATACAAGGCCATGTTTCTTTGGTGGACTTTATCAGACTTGTTCTGTCATGAGATCAAAACAAAATGCTTGGCACTTTTAAAGACTGGGATTTGTAAAGAGCAGATCAATATTAAAATATGCAGTGACATTTGGTTAAGCAAAGTTCCTTTATGGCATATTCCCAAGGAAAGGCTGCCAAACATTTTTCTTGGTGTTATCTTCAGACCAGCAAGGTGCTATACTAAGCTGTTTGCATTAGAATGATTAATGAAGGACTAATGCATAAAGAAAAATACCACAGTTAACTCATTTGGATTAAGCAATCCTCTTGGATTTATGCAGGTTTTATTTTGCATACAACAATGTAGAGACTAATTTTTCCTTTCTTTTCTACTGCTTTTAATTTTCAGAGCACTTCACAAATTAGTTCCTTAGAATTAAATCGTGCTAGATCCACTTTAGCAGTTCCAGGAACCAGAGAACCCATTTTGCTGCATTTGTTGTAGACAATTCCCTGTTGTCATGTACAACTTAGGATGTACAGTCTGAAAGCTGAGCAACTACTTTTGTCCGACTCAAACTGTTGCCACTTCTGCTGAAGCAAAGCAAGGGAGGGTGAATCATAGCCCTGATATCCCTTCTGTCAGTTCCTAGTAATTGCTTCATGCTAACAGGAGGCCAACTCTGTGGAATTGAGGCAGGAGGAAATGGTGTATTGGGCAGCACTTGCTCAGATGTTGTTTACCTCCTCCGGAGTGGAGAAGGTCAAGGAGGGGGGAAAAAACAGGATAAAATGGGTGGAAATGGCCTATGGGCTACATCCAGTCCAAAAGCTTCAAACTGGAGTATGCCATGATAACGTTATACCATGATAAACCCACAAATTCATAAATGAACTAATCAGACTAAGTAAAAAGATCATATCTGTGGCACAATGTTTTAGTCAGAAAATGCAGGGCTAGGTCTTCAGCTGGTGTAAATAAGAATATCTGCATCTATCTTAAGCATGTTAAATGAACTGAAGAATAAACTGTTATGAAAGGCCAGCTACTAAATATTATCTATCTCCAATGGGTTTTTATTTAACATTTCCATGACCTTGTAAGGACCTCTGCCTAGTTATTAAAGATGTAAAGGCTTTCTAGAGCAGATTGAGAGATACCCTGCATAAATACTTTTTTTTTTTTTTTGGACTGGTATCTTTGAGTTTACTTTCTGAACAAACACATAGAAGAAGTGGCAGGTAGTCACTAACTTAACCCTGCCAATGCAGCAGAGTTCAGACCTCTTGGGGACATGAGAATAGGTGTTAAGCACTGAGAATCTCCAGAAGAATCTCATGGTTTTTAGTTGCTGGAGTTCTGAAGAACTCTTTAAATCTTTACAAGCATTACCCTGTTCAAAATCTGACTGGATTAATTTTGTATTCATCTAATCACCTCTCTTTTGTTACTTCAGATAGGCAAAGTATGACACACTGGCTGGGTTTGCAAACAAACCATAAAATAGACACTTTGGTGTCTTGTTAACTCTTTACTATTTCTTCTTTTTACAATTTTAATCAGCTCCTGAGCTTTTATGATGTCAACTTTATAATCCATGTTAGACATTTGGAGAAAGTTGCTCTTGTTCTTAAGAAGATCATAATTATCACATCACATGGACCAGTGAACAACCGATATAATACAGAACAGTGACTACAATATTCCCTGCAAATAACCACAAGTGATTATGCATTGAATCATAGGCAAAGACAGATTTTATAGAGCTGTGTTTTAAATGAGTTTATCTCATTTAAAATTTATATTTTGGGGAATAAAGAAACTGATAATCAGAAATCTTTATGTTTCTTCTCATAATGTAAAGAATTACTTAGTCATAAAGACGATTATAAAACTGATGGATGCTTTTGTACTAAAGGCTCTTGCTGCATCAAAACTGGACATGTCAAAGCCCTTGGCTGTGACACTTCTTCACTCCTTGGTTCACACTGTAACAGATCTTATATTTTGCATTACTTGTTCTGATCTTGATCTTCAAACAGGTGACAAAGTCTTGATGCATCATATGCAAAAAGCACAACCCATTAAATATGTTTTGCTTGGCAAATGTAGAGCACATAAATCACCTTGATGCTAGTGGAGCTATAAGATGCCATCAACTCCTATTGATATAAGGACAGTCTTGGCTCCTTAACTTATTGTACTAATCTGGCTATGACAAGATGAGATGGAGTTGTATTTCATAACTGGTAGGTTTTGAGCTGAACACACTTAAAGTCAATGTCCCGACTGTTTTTATGGCGTGGTAATCTAAAGGAAACTTGAGGTAAACATGATTTAGTGCTGCTAAAGTGATGCTGATCTTGTAAAATGCAGATTGCCTAAATGACTTTGTTTAAAATTACTACAAAATTGTGGTAGTCCTAAAAAAAAAAAAAAAACACAACAGCAAGTGGTCCTTTTGCTTGCTTGGTATGGATGACTTTTGATTCACCTAAACACTTCTGGATTTTAGTAGAATTTTTAAATTTTTTTAAAAATTTACTCTTTATTAACATTACTATTAGGAATCCGGCCACCTTCTTCACTCTGATAGACACAACTGAAAGTTTCCCTAGAAACCAATTATATAACAAATATGGATTGGAAGGTAAACTTAAGTCCTAATGCCTTCACAGAAACTGTGGATCTTGCACTAATGTTTAGCTTATAAATGGTTAATTCCAGTGGATGGTTCCAGTAACCATATGACCAGAGGAGTCTGTTCTATAAGCTATAGAAAGCACTTTCTGCCTAGAAGGTTTTCCCCTTGAAAATACAGTCTTGGTAGTAAAGTAAGGCACACAGACTATACAGTAAAGCAAATGTGAAATGAAAGTTAATGTTTCTGAGATGTTTATTAATGACAATTGGTATAAATGCCAGTTTAATTATTAAATTCCTAGCAGAACACATACGTCAAGGACATTAATTTCTCCTGTCTCTGAGAGATACTCAGATCTTCCTTATTTCTTAGTAGAGCAAAAATAAACCTACCAAGACTTTTAGTTGTCTCACTGTATTATAGAAGAACAGCTGAGGTCAGCAAGCTTTTATTTCAGTACATCCTTGCCAACTCCTAGTTTACTCAGTATTGGCAAGGACATATAGACTAGGTTCTCCGAGTCATTAATTTAAATTTGACTTGGATCAATCATGAATGAATCAGATGTAGACAGCATTTACAAATTGTTTACTTCACATGGTACACTCTCTCTGAGCTGACCCATACAGCCACAAAGCTTAATTATGTGTTCATCATTCATCAGAGGCAACATAATGTGTATATTCACTCATAACCCTTTCCCCTTTCTCTATTCTCATTTCTCTTCTTTTTACTTTGCAAGGTTTTTGGATCAGAAAAAAGGATTTAAATTTATATTTGTGTAGGACGTTACCACAATGGAATTTCCTCCTCCTTATCATTGCAGTCATCGGGAACAACAACTATAAACAGTAACACAGAAATGAGTTATCTTTTTATACTACACTTTTCTTCTCCAGATTATCATGCAGCATATGCTAAAACCTACACAATCTGCGTGTTCTCCTTTACTATTACAATTCTGCCATCTACCACAAACAAAAATATGCTCAGCTAAAATATCATGTATAAAACATGAATCACATAGGTAAAAGACTTAATCCCGTGTTCTTAGTGCACATCAGTATTTTAATCCTTTATAGAAGCACTAAAAAGTTTTTATAAATTGCAATATAATGAGTGTTATAGTCTAAAGCCACCAAAAGCAAGGATGAGTCAATGAATTTGCAGCTCTGCTGCAGTGTAGTCACAGATCTGTGATAAAAACACTAAAACAATACTCTACTCACAAAGTATTATTCAATTAATTTTCAATTTGCCGATAACAGATACGTACTGTAGGTAATTTTTAACATTTATTAACTTGAACTTGTGCAATGAACAGTTTTGATGCCAGGAGGCTTACTTTTGAAGTAATCAAAAGGTGTGAATGCATGCACATACGTGCATTTATGTTCACACACCTACATTCAGTGTGCATAAACATACACCATTCCCTTTCAAGGATTTCAAGCTTCTGAAAATTGGTAGTTCTTTCAAGAAAACAGTTCATATTTAGAGCAAAACTGTTTTTAAGAAAAATGTAACTATGAGGATACAACCGTTTTAATAAGATTTACTTGACTATAAAAAATGCAATGACACAATCCTGAGATGCTTCATTTTAATTACAAATAGCTCATTGGTGGGAATCTATTATTCTACCTAAATAGGCTTGTGATTGCCCCACAGAAAAAATGATAGACTATAATTTAGAGCAGTTTAGAGGTTCCTGATTTTATTTTTCTGCTTTTCAAGCACTGCATTTTGGGAGCCATAGTTCAAGGTCTGTCAGTATTTCAGTTTATTATAAGCTTTGATTTCTCAAGGGTTTATATTTCAGTTACAAAAATTTACTCCAGAAATCCAGCACACAAAGCAAAAGCCAGAACAGAAATAAATAGTAGCTTACTGCCAGCATTGCTTCTGAAATAGCTCATGCACTTAGTATTCCAGGAGAGTAAGGACAGGCTGGTAGATAGTTTGAGAGGTTTTATTTTAAACAGAAAAGGAATAAAAACGAACAATCCCTATACAATATGTTGCTTTTGCTTTCCAGACAGTTTGTTATTAAATTTTTGACACTTCTTGAAACAGACTCTTCAGAGAAAGGGGCCAGATTTGATTAATATCTCAACTTGAATAAATGTTGGAAAACATGTTGAAGTTCTTGAAACACATCATTTGACATGTTCAAAATGAAGAGTGTCTTTTATAGTGTAAAATAATTTTTCACTCTGAAATGTAACTTTAAATATACTGTATGGACAAGACTGTACCAAACCAAGTAATAACACCCTCTAACACTCTGTTTCAAATTGAAAGTATATTTCCAAATATTTTCCTGAGGGAGAAATGGGTTGGAGCAGTTGAGTGGGGCAGTATGCAAGCGAACTGTTCAAGGAATCTGTACAACTTTCATAGCTGCACTGACAGCTGAACTTGGAATAAGAAAGTAGCCTTAAATTCAATAGATCAAGTACAGGAACAATCTAAACTGGTTGTGTACCACTGGCGGCATCAGTGCTAGGAAAGGAATTTAACACAAAAACTGAAAAGCAGATACAGAGAGGCATTGTGTGTGGAAGACAAAAGTGTGAGAGAGAAAAAAAAAAGAGAAAATAGAATGTTTAATCACAAGCGTGAACGCTGCTGGGGGAACCAAACTGCTAGAAAAAGAGAAATTGGAGAGCTGCTCAGAGCAAGGAAATAAGGAAAAAACAAAGACTCTAAGGACAGGAAAGAGATGAACTACTGCAACCTCAAGCGCCGATGAAATTACTGTTGTGGGAATCATGAAACAATATAATCAACTCATCATGTCAGGATACTTGCCCTTACATTTTGGCACTGAAAAAGACCTCTTTATCCCTGTAAAAAGACTTAGTCTTTTTAAACTCGAGGTATTTTGACTGTTTTATGGATATCTGGTAAGGCCTTCTATTTACCTTTTTACATCCAAAGAGATGTGGTGTCACATGTAGAAGAGAAGACAGAACCATCATCACTGCTGCAGAAATGATATGTCTTTTCATTGTTTAACTATTTCAAAGTGCCAGCTGTATGACATACATTGTGCGTATCTTGCAGATAACTTCCATTTTAGCCAACAGTTTTGATAATGAAGTATTACAGAATTGACCCTGAAAACAAAAACTTGTAGTTGATTTATTCCATTGACTTACTGGAACAAGTTTCTGTGCTATATTCAATACTGGTGAAATAAAACATACCCAGTTACAAAGTATTAATCACTAAATGCACAGGTATTGCAAAAAATGCTGTCCTAAATTCTTTAGAGTTTTTTTTTACAAGGCATGTGACTGGTCAAAAAAAAATTAAAACACAAAACATCACTATTTACATTTAGATACAATATAAATAAATATTAAGAACAATGACACGTACGATTAAGGTGGCTAATGGTATTCATTACTAAGATAATATTTTAAGATTATTGATAAGTGCATAAGCTTATCATAATCACAGTATGGACCTTGCAGCAATGAAAGGCTAAATAATTCCTTGAGATGATAGCTGGTTATTTGCCTTTCAAGAGAGAAGTCTTCTCCAGTCTGTTGTTCTCTGTAAAACACTCAGTACACAGAATGGATAACTCACTGTTTTAGCTTATTATCCTTAACCATATAGGCTTTACATTTTAGTCATGGCTTTACTTACAGACACTATTCTTTTTCTCCTAAAACTTTGCTTGGTCCATTTAGTGCTTGACCCTTAACTTTAGTATGTTAAAAAAACATGTTGGCAATTCCTACTGCTTCATCTCCCTGTCATACAAGAGATTGCAAAGAAATGCTGAAGTAACATCTTCCTCTGGTCAAGTCTTTTCTTACTGAATATTGTTGACATCAAAAGCTTTGAAGCTCTTCCCTCTTTCCTGAATGATCTGCATACAGCAGGTAATGCAGGAGTGATTGATGCAGAGAAGGCGTATCCCAGATATTCAGTCATGCCTCTGCTGACCTGTACTTACAAAATAATAAATATAGTTGTCTGTAACAAAAAGTCCCAGCTGCAATAACCTGTGGTCAAACACCACAGCTGTGCATACATTATTCTTTCTTCCCCACTTTACCTACAATATCAGCAGCATAATCAACCAACTTGGTATGTTACTTTAAGCCTGCTTTACCCTCAGATACTTGTCCTCTTTCTCTCTCTTGCTGCTAGGAGTATTACTGGTCAGACAAAAGAATCGTGAAGATTCATTTAGGTTCCTAAGAATCATTTAGGTTCCATAAAGTCCTTTATGGAACTTAAAATTTTATCAATGTCATTGAATGTTTGTATGTACAGGGTACCCTCAGTTATGCATCATTTACTCATGTCCTTGCAGTGAAGGAACAAGTGTACAGATGGATTCAGTCTTACAGTGATAATGCTTGGGATGTAGCCTGTGTGCTAACTTAGCTCTGCTGTAGCTAGAAAAAGTGTTTCTGGATCAAGAAACAAAGCAAAACCTATGAATCTGCATTTACAAACCCGATCTGATGAAATTAAACCAGAGTTTTGTAATTTATATGAATTTGTCCAACAGAAATAAGTCAATAAAGCTTTGAAAGCCTCTTGTGGAATCCACAATCACTCTATAAAGCTTTGCTAAAACATGATTTCTGAGACAGGTTCCCTAATAGGCATCTGTGGTTTCTGGTTTTGATAAACAAGGACCTGCATACAGCTCTGTTGAAAAGACAAACAAGGAAAACTTTCCTTTCTAAAGAGATAATTCAAAACTGGATCAATAGCAAAAGGAAATATTCCAACTTCAGAAAAAAATACTTCTTATTCTCTTCCTTGATCACTGTAACAACTGTATATTTCAGTGTTTTATGAAAAGACATTTTTATTTGCTTTCCACTGTTCAGATATGGAGCACTGGAATCAAGGCTATACTGTGTAGTTGCATACAGTGGCCTGGTACAACCATTCTTTATATTTTACTGTATAAAATTCTGAATTATATTAAAAATGGCATCAGATGAATCAAGATCTGCTAAACAATTTGCACTTAATTCTTAGACTCATAAACCCTGATTTTGGTGCATGACCAAGTGACGTTAAACTCAGTTAAGAAGAATTCATCATAGTTTAACTGAGCCCAACAATGGGTAAGTATAAAGCTTCAATGTAGAAATACAATAAACTAAGATTTAAACTAGAGATTGCTATTCCTCTAATACTCTGAAACAAAAAAATTAAAGAGCAATGAAAAGTGAAAAGAGTGTAAAAGCGGCTTTGTGACTTTGTGACTTTCTGTTCTGGTCTATCAGGTACCACATCAAACTTGCCAAATTTAATATGCAAATCACATTTTCAAAATCCTTTAGTGGTGTTCACTGTTAACTTCTTCTAATAATGTAAAAGAGTTTGCTCATCTTTGACGTTTTTCCCTAAAATTGGAAAGACTCTTAAACATCTCAGCTATTTATTTGTGAATAATGTTTCCCTCTTAATACTTTACATAGACAATGTGTTCCTTCAAGTTATATGATAAGTGAACAATTGTTCTCTCTTATTTATATAGCATTCTCTAATGAAGGACTAAGTGTGACTTCCTTCCATAATAGTGAAGCTACTTGTGCTGCCAGACGCCTGCAGAGCTCCAGGTGGAATGCTCATTTCCAAAGGAATGAACACAAAGGACTCACCCGGCAACTTACGGCTAGTGCACAACAATGTGGTATTGATCCTTATTACACAAATCAAAGCACATTTTGAAGATAAAATGATAGAGTATAGAACAACAAAACAAAACCCAATCTGGTACTGTTTCCTTTAAAGCAAATGAGAATTTTGTAGTGGTGTTTAATAGCAAAAAGGTCAAGCTGAAATTGTCACCAAGCCTAGAAAACTCGGAAAGCATAATTCTGCTGCTCTTGATGATGTATAAAACATAATACTTAATGTTTTATTGATAATTTTAAAAAGTTCAATGAGTTAAATTCAAATACCAAATGCTGAAAAATGTTTAACTACACAGTGAGAAGAAATTTTGTATTATTTAGGCTTTCACAAAATTCCAGCTGTATACAGTTAAGGTACAAATACTAAGTTCAAGACCTGCATGCATATCTGATAAACAAAAAAGCAGATGTAATTAGAAAAAATGCCATGATGTGGAAACATCATTCTTTGTCTTCCCATTCCATGTACAGATGTAGAGCTAAAACCTGAAGCATGAATGTGTGGGAAAGATAAATGCAAAGTTTAACACACAGAAGGCCTTTTGGTTCTTCATGAGGACCTGTGGGGACAGTCTGTATGTAATTTGAAAGCCCTCAAGACCATGCCCCAGAGTTACTTGGTTTGTATTGGCAAAAAAAACTAGGGTTCAGACATCTTCCAGAAGACTCAGTGTTTACACTAAATTTATCTTGTCTTCCACAGGTCTTCTTCCTCTTTTCTTTTACATTGGCTGTTTGGGGAAAAGATGAAGGGAATTTTTTTTTTCCTTTAAACAAAAAAGTGTTGCTGGATACACAGATTCACAGTCTTATTTAGAGCTCTTAAGTGGTATCAACAGGATCCAATGGATGTAACTTCCTATTGTTTGCCCCTTTGTGCTGTCTATCTCTGCAAAATACCTACAAAGTCAAAGCTGAGAACTAGGATGGCCTTTGGTAATTTTTGGTAACAGAAACATTTTGGGAAATGAGTAGCTTTCATTCTACCTGTTTAGATGGTTATTTCAAAATGCAGTTTATTTCATCAACCGGGTTTAAAGCTTGATGCTTTACAAACTTTACAAACAAAATCACCACCACTAGAACTGCAGAAATGGAAATGAGCTGTGTCAATAAGCTTTTCCGCCAAAGAAAACCTACCTTGTAACTACAATGCTAGGCTCCTGATTTTAGAGTATGTTAATCTAGCAGAGCCCATGTTAGTGTTGAAGAAAGTGGCTCACAAGAGAATCAGACTAAGAGACTCTTAGCAGTTTTGGTCCTCACAGCACTGTCAAACACATAAAAGCTAAATCTTCACATGTTACAGATCACTAGAGATAAATCAGCAACCAAAATCTGCTTGAAGTTTTGAAGCTACTCAAAAAGATCTTTATAGTGAGTTACCAGTCTGGCAGATAGGTCACATTAAAATTAGGAACTAATGCATTATTTATATTAGAGAGATTGTAACTCAGAAATTCACTGTTACAAACAAGAGAAAGGTCTAAGCAAGAGCAGTAAAATTATACTGCAATTTGCTCAGCTACAAAGATAAATTGTTTCTAAGCAATATGTATTATAAATAGTGGTGCTATACAAATAAGCTGTCCCTGAATTGTATTGGAACAGGAAAAAATGCTACCAATTTCTGTGAAAAACCGAATGTAGTTTACAAGATAAAGACAGTTCTCACAGACAGTGAGAACTGTCAGTGTTCCCAGTGGGCTACAAACTACAATCCAAGCCAGAACCTCCATTGACAAAACTGATTGCTTGAAATTCTGAACAAAGAGTTAGAAAATCATCAAAAAATATTAGGCAATATCAGGTTTAAGTAGAAAAATCTATGATGTAGGAAAAGTAAGTTTATCATGCAAGAGAAGGAGAAAAAATACGAGTGAACATGTCATTTAGAAAAAGTCAACTTTGCTCTAAAACAACATTCTTATCTCACCTACTGCAAGCCTTCTTTTCTCCAGGTAGAACAGTCTCAGCTCTCTCTGTCTGTCCTCCCAGGAGAGATGCTCCAGTCCTTTAATCACTGTAGTGGCTCTTCGCTGGACTCTCTCCAGTATGTCCATCTCTCTCTTGTACTGGGGAGCCCAGTATGGACCCAGTACTCCAGGTACATCCTCACCAAAGTTGAGCAGAGGGACAGGATCACCTCCCTTGGCCCGCTGTCAATGTCCTTCCTAAGGCAGCCCAGGATATTTCTGGCCTACTTTGCCACAAGTGCACATTGCTGATTCATGGTCAGCTTGGTATGCACCAGGACCTCCAGAGCCTTTTCTGCCAAGCTGCTTTCCAGCTGGTCAGCCTCCAGCTTGTGCTGGTGCATGGGGTTAACACTCCCCAGGTTCAGAACTGTTCATTCACCTTTGTTGAACTTCATGAGGATCCTGTCGGCCCCTTTCTCCAGCCTTCTCATGTTCATCTGAATGACAGCACCACACTCTGGTATGTCAGCCACTCCTCCCAGTTATGTATCATCTGAAAACTTGCTGAAGGTGCACTCTGTCCCAGTATCAAGGCCATTAAGGAAAATATTATCCAGTACTGGCCTCATATTAATACCTGGGGTATCAATCAGGTCACACTAGTCATTTGCCTTCAACCGGACTTTGTGCCACTGATCACAACTATCTGGGCCCAACCCTTAAACTAGTTTTCAATCAAACTCCCTATCCACTTATCTAATGTACTTTTTCAGCTGCTCTATGAGGATGATATGGGAGACAGTATTAAAAGCTTTACTAAAGACAAGGCACACATCATCCACTGCCTACCCTTGTCCATCAAGCAGGTCACCTTATTATTGAAGGTTATTAGGGTGATTATGCATGACTTTCTCTTCAAAAAAAGTCTACTACTCCCAATGACCTTTGTGCTTGACATATCTTTAGAAATGGTTCCCAAAAAGGTATTCTCTGTCACTTCCCCAGGGATTGAGTTGAGGTTCACCATCCTGTAGACCCCCAGCTTTTCTCTCACTTTTCTTGAAGACAGGACGGGCATTTGGCCGTTTCTAGTCTTCTGGAACTTCTCACAGTTGCCACAACTTTTCAAAAGTGATTGAGAGTGGCCTTGCAGCAGTATCAGTCTATTGCCTCAGCACTTGCCAGAACAGCCTACCAGGCCCCATGGACTTATATAAGTCCAGCTTGTTAGAAATGCTCCCTGAGCTGGTCCTTCTCCATGGAGGGTAAGTATTCCTTGTTCCAGACTCCAGGTCTTTGAGGCCTCAGATTCCTGAGGGTCAGTTTTACTGACAAAGACTGAGGCAAATAAGGTGTTTGATATGTCAGCCTTTTCATATGACTTGTCCCCCATTTTCCTGCCCCAGTTCAGCAGTTGGCCTACATTTTCCTTAGTCTTCCTCTTGCTGTTTAGGTACATGTAGAATCTATATATGATTTTTAAAACTTACTAAGACCAGTAGTTATTATCCTCATAGGTTGGAAAAGAGGTTTTTTCTTTTCTTTTAAATCCTAGGAGGCGCTCAGTTGAGCGTTTTCCACGTTGACAAAATTTGTGAACTTTTTGCAGTGTGTGGGTCTCATGTGAGATTCCTGCTAAATTAGTATTAATGTATGGCATAGTCATAAAAGTATAGTATTTGAGAATCCTGAGGCTACCCAGCTGTGAAACATGAGGTCACATAGTCTGCAACAAGGCTTTCAATAGGATTTAATTGAATGAAAACAGTGTAGTTGGTGCTGTCAAATATTGATTGCATAGTAAAGCCCAGCATGCATAGTTAATTTTATCTGAAAAGAAAACTACAGATAAAGAAACTTAAAGCACAACAAATGCTTCAGACAACTGAAAAGCACATGGGCAAATAACAATGACAGGTAAGAGTTGCTGAAGTCAGGACTCATAACTTAATTATGCTATACTCATGAAAAATACTGCAAGATCATTAGCAGCCAGCAGGGATAAGTATCTCAGTTTTATTACTCACAAGAAACATTCAAAATATGTGAACATATGCTTGAAAATGTCAGTGCCTCATTCTGACCTCTTCTTGGGCTGTCATAATTTGTTACTCTTATATCCTAATACATTTTAATTTCTGCCATTGTCTGGAAACTTCCTACAGCACAACGCTTGCAACAAAATCTTGAAGTGTAGATGGTGTCAAAACATCTCACATCAATTCCAAAACATACTTGTTCTAATTAAATTTAGGACTGTGATGTAATTTATAGGCATGGATTTTGTTTCCATCTACAATTATGAACAAGGTTATGAGCCACAGCACGCCCACTGGCCATTCTGCTGCTTGGCCCTGTGAAGCTCTCCAGGGAGATGTCCTGGGTAAAAGTGTTCAAACTAAGCTTTCCTTTACACTTCCCTTCCTAAATGTTTCCTTTACACTTCCCTTGACTGAGCCATACATTCTGCTGCAATAGAGCCCATTCAGATGGTCACCTAAGAGTCATTTTACCACGGCAGCATGCTGTAGCAAGCTGACAGTCATGGCACACCGGCAGGGCAAAGGAGGGGCCTGGAGGAACAGAGGAATGATGAACACAAGCGCCCAGATCATCTTACAGACTGTGATCCCAGGTGGAGTCTGCTTTAAGAGATTTAGCCAGATAAAGGCACCCAATGTCTTCCAGATGGTGACAGTGCAAACACTTCTAGACTGCCTCTGAAAGGATGAGCTTTCTCTTCCTTTCACTTCCTAATATATAACATTCACATATAAACTGATTTTTTATTGCAAAAATAGGGTTTTAAATAAAAACATCTGCATTTTAAAGGGGCAAACATGTTGCATAAGCCTAAATGGTAAAATTTTCCTTTGACAAATTAGTAGATCCAGATTTTTTTTTTTTTTTTTTTTCATTTGAAGACTCTCTGCTAATGGTTTTGGTACATGTTAAACCTTATGCTGCTTGCACATGCTCCTTTACCCTCCCCCTCCTTTTTAACCCAGAAAAATCTACATCTTGGTACACTACAAATATGGTTAGCTTTGTCAAAGCAATATATAAATCAATTTTTTTGTGCATAGCAATAAGAACAGCTTTGCACACAAAAAATCAGGTCTCTTCTTTCCATCCTTCAGTGAAGAAAGACCTCACCTGACTAACATCTGCTTTGAGGAATAACTGAGAATTACATCAGAGCACACCACATAGAATGCAGTGAACAGAGATAGATGAGTATCCTAAAACCACATCACTTCGTTTAATTAAGAACATGGTCAACTACCACAATTCCTTTGAAACATTTCCTAGATATAGGATAAAACACTGCAATGGAAGATTTGAGAGTTAGCCATAGAACTTCAAAAAGGCACATGTTAGAGGTTTCTGCATTAAATCCCTATCATATATAACTACAGCCCATTTCTATCTTTTCAATAATTTCTAGCCTTTCAAAAGAAGTCAGAAGTCAAATAGGCACTGTGCCTATAATCACCTGAAGCAAGTGAAATGAAGCCAAATGCTTTACTTAGTGGGGAAAATTAAACTCCCTCCTTAAACTTTTAATTTTTTTTTTTCACTGTAAAAGAAACCATAATGTGGTGGGGCTCTTTCACTGACATCTCAAAGCTGTATCATATGCAAGACCCTGTACAAAGGAGTAACTCAAATCATTTCTCTCTTGGAGGCTGATTAGTTCAGACAGACTGAAGAAGCAACAGGAAACTGGAACTGACAGGCCTTGGTACCATCTGCAGTGCTGGAGGAAGAGGAGGCAAACAAGTGATCCTCAGAAAAACTCAGGTGTAGTGAAAAGCCACCTACCTGCAACTGATTTTCTGTAGGGTAAAGCTGGGCAGGCAAGTTGTCAGTACATACAGACATACACAATCAATCATCCGCCCAGCTCTAACTCTGTGAAGCTGTAAGTGGGAGGAAGATGTAGTGTAGCTCTTATAAATGTCTCATTTCTTTCATCATGAAGGGTTTATCTTTTCCTCTGATGGAAAAATACTGATTAGATCCCAATGGATTTGGAGGGTATTATGGGAACCAATACCAGGACAACAGATGGCTTCATCTCTAGTTAAATTTCATGCTCTTTCATTTAAATCTTCAGAGTTCTGCTGGGAAGTTGTTTCCCACCATATATCAGCTGGACCTTGGCCTCTTTAGTTGAAAATCAGCAGGAAAATTTTGAGGCCAATAGTTATGTAAACAAATGTCTTCCATTTTAGATGACAGGACCATTCCTTCTGCCTGAAAGGTTTTCTCAGTGATACCTCCTGTCACCCTTCTGTTTAATGAGCAAATAAACAAGGGAGAGTGTAATACAATTACCTTTATACTCTCCCCTATAAATACAGTCCATGACTTTGCCAGAATTTGGGAGACATACAGAAACTAGCAGATCTAACTGACTTAGAAACAAACAAAAATGGATTTAATATGAAAAAACAGTGGAAGAATTTAAGAAGAAACAGTGGGATTCTGTTGGGAGCATAGAAAACCTCCTTATCAGTGAAGTTCACACTCTCAATACAATGTCTGAAGTTTCAAATGACAGGAGTCCGAGCTATAATTAAGTTCTCTGATTTATGGCTGAATGGCCCACTTATCCTTTAATATGGAGCTCTGCAAAACAATTTGCTATTTCCCTGCAACAGAACTAATTTTAACGTGTTATCAAGTGGTTGTCCTGAAAAATTATCTGTAGAATTTGCTCAAAATAGAAGAAGTAGTTTTTTAAGTGGAAGAATTTATTCAAGTGCTGAAGGGCTTCTGAAAAAAAGCCCATCTCTATAACTATACAATAAAGGGAAAAACTCAGCTATTCCTTTGCTGGAAAGTTGTCATGGAAAATTTCCCGTAGGTAACAGCTTAGTGTTCAAAAGCAGACAAAAAAAGGCAAGCAGAATGCTAAGAACTACTACGGAATGAGGTAAGAATCACTGATTTTTGAAAGTAACATTTTGACATTATAGATATGCATGTTGCCTCACATTTGCATTCAGCATGTATTTCTTCCTACCTCATCTCAAAGAATAAGAGGCTAAAACAGTCCTGGAAGAGGACAGCTAATATGCAGAGCAATGCAAGCCTTTAAAAATGCATGGTAAACTGGTACCAGGAATGAATAGACATTGTTCTCACAGTGCAGGATCTAAAACAAATTCACTGCCATTACCAGGTAGCATGGTCAAAACAAAAAGAAGTCTTTCCTCATACTCTTCCACTGTAGAGATCATTACCTTTGGGTTTCAAGGGTAGACAGGCAAATAAACAGTGGAAGAGTGTTCAAAACAGAGTGGAAAACTATCTGCAAGAAAAACATGAGCACCAGCCTCTTGATCTAGAATTTCTTCAGCTATTGATGGCTGGAAAGTAGCCCAGGAAAATACTATTCTGCACTTATCCTGCTTTTTGAATGTTTTCCCTAAGCATCTGGCAGATGCCATTGCTGGCCATGAAACCTGAGGATTGATGCAGTTCTCTCTTAATTTTGATGGCATCCTTTTTAGAAAGTTATTATTGTCAAGGAGCAGCAAGAGTGGGCTGCTCTGTAAGGGAAGAGCTGCTGGGAGGTTAGAGTGAAAGCAAGGCAGACAGGGAAAGATGAGCCATGCCAGTGTGCTGCTCTGGGCTATCAGCTGACCTGGTGATAAGGCAGGTTAGCAGCTCAAACCAGGAGATGAAATCGGTCGGTCGGGGTCATGGCTTGAATTACTGAGGCACATGGCCAGGCCCTGGCCAAGCTGCAAGACAGCCCAAAGATGAAAGGAGAAGCCTAAAGACAAAGAGGTGGAGAAGTCATTGCTTCTCATAGCTCTTCCTTAAAATGCTCTTTCCACACAGCCCTCAGATACAGACAGGCATCTGCAGCAAAGGCTGGCCCTGAGCCCAGGCACCCAAACCACTAAGAGCAGTGAAAGTTGAGGGGCTGCACTCAGGACACTGATAGTTTTTGTACAGAGGTTTGCTTGTTCCACCAGTGCATGGAGTGGTATGTAAACTTCCTGATGCATTTCAAACATACAAAAAAAAAAAATCAATTATTTTTTAAGTGTTGAACTCCATTTACCTGAAAATTAGACTTAATCTTGCTTTCAGGGCACATATTTCTGCTCCGCTGTCATCATAATGTTGGTTTCAGTAGGGCTGTTGGTGAGGACAGCCTTTGAAACACATTCCTTTCAGAAAATTGCCAGAACTCAGTGTAAGAAAATTCAGGTCACAATATATGACATTTTTCATTGATCAAACATTTAATTAATTGCTAGTTCTATTCAAGAACAAGAAACACAGGTTGCTGGTTATTTTTTATCCCTGTCTGAGGAATATATTTTGTTTTGAGTACATCCTAAACTAGTGAAAGAAGATCTGTTAGTGAGATGATGGCTGACTCAGCAAATCTTTTCAATGTGCAATTATATTCATGTTGGCTTTCAGACCCAAAACATAGAAAAGCATTCTCACATTGAGATTTCATTAATAACCATGTTACTGTTAGCAACTGCCCTCTTCAAAGAAAACCTTAGAAGGAGAGTTTGAGAGATTTATGGCTCATTAAATACTTACATTTATTAGAAATTTCCTTGAATTTTTATAGTGCAGCAAATTTACTTTTAGCTTCCAAGATGCTTTTAGGTTCTCCTGTTCTTGAGAGAACTGCCATCTGAGTTTTAACATGTGAAAATTGCTTTATTCCTTATATGCTCTGTGCCACAATAATTCACGTGGCTTTTGGCACACTTTCTAAAAAGTACACTGAGGGTTTCCCTTTGGAAACAGAGTAAACTGTGTATTATTTGTACCTTAGCTTCAGTGCTCTTCACATGAGTTGACTTTTCTCATGAAAAGAGAATACGTAACAAGACCCTGTGCATTCTTCTCACCACACAAACATGAAACAAGAATGAGCAGGAACCTCACACAACTCCCTAAAGGTGCTGCTACAGTTCTGGAGCTTACTTACAGGAACTACAAGGTTGAAGGGAAAAAACCCAAAACCAACAGAGCTCATTATGTTGAAGATAGCTACAATGTCAAAGTGGTTGAGAGTTAAGTTCTAACACTTCATATTTGATAGAGAAGAAACTAAAGGCCTTGAAGAAAACAGTGTCAATACAATACACAGCATTCTTCAGCCCGTAGTGTTTATTGCCTTTTAAACAATCTGCAATCCCTCTGTCTTTAGTGAAGAGTATAAGGGGAATTCACAGCAGGAGTCTCTGAATTACCTTCTAAACTATATTGTTCTGCAGAAACTGTTGTAGAAGTCCATAGAAACTAGCTGGCAAAAATCTTTTTACCCAAAAGAAATGATCATATTTGGAGTGAAAGTACATCTCTCTTTGCATAAAGTAAGACCAGACTGGAAAGAGATGAGAATGGAAATGTGGAGAGGGAATTGCAGGCAACTTTTGGGGAAAAAATCTTGCAGTCAATGACTTGAGAAAGGAAAATAAACTGTATTATTATAAATAGCATGCCCACCAAACGACAAAATATGTCAATTGTTTGTAACAAATTAATACTTTTTCCTCTCATATAAAGCTGTCTCAGAAATTTTACTCACTGAAAATCATTACATGTTACTGAGTACCACTGGCATAAAAATAACTTGTGCATTTAAAAGTTTTAACATTTTAAAGTTTTTAAATAAGATCAAAGGCCTTTTATATGGACAATATCTACTAACCTGAGGGCAGATCACAGGAAGCATAGCTACCATTTTAATCAGGCTTGGAAATAAAATATGGGAAGTTGTAAATTTCACAAGATCAGGTGGATTTTAGCACTTCAATAATTTGAGTGAAATAAACTATATGCATCATACGTTTCTCATCTGTGAACACAAATTAGACAGGACAGATTGTACAGTACAGATGTGACACATGTAATTTTTAAATAATAGAAGAGGAATAGATAGAAGATTACATACCTTAATGTCAGTAAATATGAAGCTGATAAAATCTGGATATTTTATTATCAACATTAAAAATGTCATCCACAGGTTATCAGCATTAATTCAAACATAAAAGCATGATGCAGTTATTGCCTAAAAGCACCAAGATCATTATGAAGACAGATGTTGGGCTAAGGGACATTTAATTAGATTAGCTAGCTACATTACTGAGTGAGGTACTATTTCTGCTTGATTTGACTAACAAATGGCTTCAGAATGTTAACCACTCACTCTTTTGAAGGTTGCTTTTAGCAAATGCTGCATTCATTTGTAATCCCCCAGTGCACAAACTGCCTAACTTCTTAGGGACTACACTCTGGCTTCTAAATGGGATTGGTGGCAGCAATTGCAGAAAGGATGTGGAAAGATGTCTCAAAAAAAAAATCTGGCTGTATTTCCATTTTGAGAAAATAGTGTTTTGTTAATGATAAATCTCTCTACAAAGGCTGCTTTTAACAACTGCCTTCAGGAAAGACATAATCACAGCATCATAATTTCAATTAGGTTAGAAAAGACCTCTGAGATCATCCTTGACTGATCACCACCTTGTCAAGTAGACCATGGCACTAAGTGCCATGTCCAGTGTTTTCTTAAACACCTCCAGGAATAGTGACTCCACCACTTCCCAGGGCAGGCCATTCTGATGTTTAATCACCCCTTCTATGAACACATTCCTCACAGTGTCCAACCTGAACATGCTCTGGTGAACAGCGGTAGATGATGATGAATTCTGTCCAGAAAGTTCCACTTTGCTGCTGCTTCCAAATTATTTACTTACCTACCTACCTGCCTACTGATCTTAATTAAAAAATTTGTGAATATAATTTAAAACATTGTTTTTCTACATTGGATTGTACACCTGCTGCATAATCCTGCCTCCTGCAGTGGGCAGTGTTACATGAAAGGCATGTTGTAGTCATCATTGCCTTGACATCCGACTGCTTCAAATAACCAACATTTTTATGGTACTGTAGATTCTATTTCATTAGAAAGAAAGCTCAATGTGGACACATAAAAACTTAGGCAAAGCTGCAAGAATTTTTGAAGATGTTACCTTGACACTTGAAGGCTATTTTAAATAACATCATTTGAGATATCTTAATCTTGTATTTTTTTTTTTTTTTTTAATGAGGAAACACGTCCAAAGGGAAACAATGCAGGCAGAAAAACACTACTTGGTATTGCAGAGCTCTACTCACATACAGCACTCCTTTGGATTTCAGTAAGCCTTTTCATCCCCATGTCAGGAAAGCAGATAAGGTTAATGGATGATCTATTTTCCTAAGCATGTTTTTCAGCTTAGTTATTCTGCCCTTTAAAATATGAAGCAAACTCTCTGAAGTCATATAAATAATAGTTTACCTGAGACCTTCAAAAAGCTGGTTGGTGCCCTTGCCTTTGGCTGTATTTTCTTTACTGTGTCAGATAGGAACAAGAAGAATTGCTCTGTAAACAGGTGATTAAAACAAAACAAAACAAAACAGGAAAAGAAAAAAAGTGTCTGCTCCTTCACCAAGCTTTTTCCATGAATACAGATAAAACTGATAGAAACTGCAACTGATGGGCAAGGATGATAAACCACTCGAGTAATGCACTACAAAGGGTAACTCACAAAATAATGCAGTTATCACCACACACACTTTTGTAAATTCTTTACAGAAGCCATGCACTCTTCTGTCAGATGAAGTCAAGATTGGTTTTGGAATTTTCCTCTTCACATTTGCAGACTGTTAAGTGCTACCAGAAAGTAACTGTCGTTATTCAACCTTGTTTTGAACTTCAAGCAAGGTAGTGCAGCTTTTATTTCTACCGGGAAGGGCTAACCCTCATTTTGATATTTGAGCTTTAATTCTTGCTTTTCCTGTAACTCATGTCAGCTTTACTAGTGTCTTTCTCTGAGGAAAGCTTTTAAGGCTTTTTTTTTGTATTATGATTCAGTAACTTAGTTCTGCCAACAGAATCTTCCGGGATGGGTATCAATAGATTTTTTTTTCCAGATTCCAAAGTAAGCAGAAACCAGATGGAAAAAAAGTGTTGAAAATACAGCAGAAATTGAAGTCTACTTCACAAATACATACTGACTCATCTTTCACAAATGACAACCCTCCTGCTTGCCTACTTTCTCCCTGCAGTCTGCTGTCCCCAGCAACAGGATTCTTCAAAAACTACAAGTTCACATCCATGGCCCAGAGTCTCAGATCCTTCTAGTCAGATGAGAAAGATTTTCTCCTCATTTATACTTGGATTATACTGCTGACCAGAAAGACATTATGCCAGGGTGTTCCACAAGATGTCAGAACATGATCCAGCCCTGTTTTTTTACCAGCTGCAGGTGCCCAGATGCCAGCAGGATGCCAGCAGGATGGTCTACTGGTTCTGCAGTGCCTATGAGGAGAGGAGAGGTTGGGTCTGTGATGCACAGAGATGAGTCCTTCACATAGAATAAAAAATGAGAAAAAAATTACAACTAGTTACTTAAGAGAGAAAATGGGCAACGTTGTGAAGTTCTGAGATCAGCAAAGTTAATTAGGAGAGAATTTCACTAAGTATGTCTCAAATTCCTTGTTTTTACCTTTTAGTTTAGACAAAAACAATCTATTAATTCTCAGTTGTTCCTCTGTTCTTTGCTTATTGCATATAATTTTTGCTGTTACTGGAATAGGCTGTTTGCTAGGCTTCCATCCTATTCCCTTAGATCTGAATAATCTAATACTTCTTTTTACTGATAACATCAAAATTCTTGCACACAGTTCAATATCAATACAGAGTAAGTTGAAAGGTACTATTGTTTTCATAAGATTTGCCTTTTTTTCCTGGAGGACTATAAGTAAGGAAGCATATTTAAAAAAATATAAATGCAGTAACCTAGATGTTTAATAGTTTTCACTGCTCCGAGGTTATGGAGAGTGCAGATGATCATCCAGTGATTTAACTCATATGGACAAATCCCATTCTTCATTTTATTTTCTTTCTGTTTCAGCAGAGTACTGTGGATATTAAAATTGTCATTATCTACCCACAGGCAGTTTCAAAATACCCCCAGGCATCTTGCTTAGCTACAGCTTGAGGCTTTGGAAGAAAGTAGTGCCATACAAAGCTGCAAAACCTATAATATTCATGTAGGAAAAAAATCTTGTCATTTTGTGGTATTTCAACCTGTAAGACATATGCTGGAGGTCTAAAGCTGCCACTGGTAAAACAGCCTTAATGCTCCTATGAATTCTACATAAGCACTTGCTAGCAGAAACACATTGCTTAAGGCACTCCCATTTAAGACAGTAGGTTGAAAGATAAATAGGTCCCTTGGCTGAAACTGATGATTTTTCCTAGGTACAAGTGATTATTGCATCATTTCATGAGCTGATAGCAAAGACTTCACAGTCCCAACTGCTAACATAAGTACATACTGAGACTTAAAAAGACCTGTTTTCTAAACCGGAAAGAAAATTATGAACACATCTAAATATCAAGCAAATATTGACAAGATTTTTTAGGGTAAGACACAGGGGAGAGTCTGTACCTTGCATCAGAGGGCACTGCCAAGGAATGCAGAAAAATGGTGCTGGGAAGTCTCAGAATGCTTGCATAGTTGTTGGGAGAGAGCATAGGCTGTGTTACATATTACCTGCACTAATAGGAAATTAAGGACATCAATTAAAAAACAAACAAACAAGCTATTCTTAACAGACTTAGGAAGATATACTGAGGTAAATAAAATGGTATTGAACATCTGACACCAGATCAGAAGGGTAAAACTCAAGTATAATAGAGAAAAATGAGAATTACTGAATTGCCATTATTCTTCACTATTTACACAGTCTCAGAATCACTCATGCTAAAACAATAATGGAATATATTCTATTGAGTAATAGCTCCAGTGATGTGAAGCAGCAATTATTTTACTGACCTTTCAAACTTTTTAAGATAAGGAAAATTTTATATCAGGGCATCAAAAGAATTGCCTGAGATGATTGTCAATTTTTCATTCTAATACACTTCAATGCAAATTCTTGGAATAATATCTTCAGTTAAGAGGACATTAATGTGGAATCCAGCTATAAAGAAGTCTATACTTGAAAACTGATGTTTCACGTAAGAAAGGAATTATGAGTCCCTTGTGTATAACAGAAGACTGTAAAAAGAAAACAATGTGCTTAATTATACAGGATTAGAGAGACCTTTACTTGTTGTCCTGTCATTGTTCCGTTTGCTGCACTCAAGATCTTGCCATGGGCAAGAAAGAACATATCTGACAAGTGGAGGTAAAATTATTTTTCAATTCAGGTAATGTTTAAGAGTATAATAACTCAAATTGTCTAATTATTAGAGAAAAAAATCAATAAATAATAAAGTTAAGTTTGTAATCCAAAACTCCCTAGTACCTATCCTTTTTCCAGATAATTATATTCCTATCCATTCAAGCTGTCAGGCTGACATTTCAGTTTTCCTTGAGAAGAACAGGGAAAAAGAGAGCTATCGTGAGGTCTTAGCTGGGAGGAGTTTGCTGTGAATAGTGGACAGGGCTCCATCATCAGCATTGGGGCCCCTTGTGTCTACTTTTAGACATTTTCAATCACAGTCCTTATTCTCTGTTCTCAAGCTAAAAGCTGCAAGTCGCACAACAGCCATCCATAGCAGCAGGTCACCCCAAGGGCTATGGGTTGTTACACGAGGGTCTTCACAGCCCACGAAGACCAAGCTGAAGTCCACCCAGGTCAGGCCCCAGTCACATGCCCACTATCAAACTGCTGTCCAAACTACAACTTACTCACACCAAGGCAAACCCAGACATGCCCTGAAAAGACCTCATACTCTCAGGTTGAAACAAAGACTCTAGCAAGAGTTTTGTCACTAGTAACGGCAGAAATCACACGTCTGGGCTACAGGTTTACTTTTAAAAAAAAATCCCAAACAAATATTAATGAATAGCAAAAGATTAGAAAGAACTATATGAGTGTGGTAAATTACAGCTGCTTATTCACAAGAGCTTCTGGTATGCACAATGAAGAAATTTTTGAGGAGGACTATTTTTTTTTTTTGTTTAGGTAGAAATCTGGTACTGAGAACTAAAAGCTCCAAGTTGAAGCTAGGCAAATTCAGGATTGAAATAAGACACATACTTTTAACTAGCAAGAAAATGAACATCAAGGAAACAATTATCTGAAGATTTAAAATACTTCCTATGTCTTGAATTAATTACATGAAGATTGACTTTAAAAAAAAAAAAAAAAAAGGAAAGCTAAACAGGAGAAAGTATCATTTATGAAGCATTCATGTAGTAAAACTATTTATCTTCTTTATTGCAAGATGCTTCAGCTAAGTGGTTTTACTGGATTGTTCTGACCATAATCTATAATAATCTTTTGTTTGGTTCCCACAGAGTAATTTAATTTGCCTATAATTCTAAGGAGATATGTCTTGGAAAATTTAGCAAAAACAAAGTCCTCAATTAATAGTATCCCTGCTCAGGATTTCAAAGGTCCAGAAGAAAAACCTTATAAACAGAGACAGAAGGGACTATAGCATGAATAGTCTAATGCCTGCAGGATAGCAAAGTGCTTGCTCCGATAATTAGCCATTCACAGTTCTCCCAATCTGCAAGAAAGAATAATTGTCCTAAAAGTCAAAATGCTATGCACCAGAAACTGCTAATGGTAGGTAGGTTACTTTTCACCTTATTAAAACTCTTCTTGTTTTATTCAAAGATCTCATGAATATATCTAAGTATATTTCTAGGACAGAATTCCAGTATAATTTTTTTCTGTTGTATCATCAGTATATTCTCACAGAAAGCATTTTATGTTACTTTATCAACTATACCACTATAGTTCAATGGAATTAGAGTAAAAGGCCTGAATAAGCAGAACATGTGAGGAAAATAATGATCCAGAGTGTGACTTTGTGTAATGACTGGGCTGTGTAATCAATATCTGTTCAAATACCTTTTTTTGTGTCGTCTGAACACCAAGATAGAAATAAACTAGGGAAATGAATGCAAGCCATCTCAAATTGACATTTATATTTGAGTTCCTGTTTTATAATGTGACAGAGTATCTGGGACCTTAAGAAAAAAAAATAGAAGCATGGCCTAGATGTAATGATTTCTGTATTTCTATTAACATGTCCCTTTTAATCCAGTATTTCTGAACATCATGGCAAGAATCATGACAGATATGTATCAGGAAAAAGTTCTGGCACATCACATTCGGTTATTTTCATTTTTCATTTCTGTCAGTCATTCTGGAGGCAAAATCATGACATCCTTTTAAAAAGTTCATTTCATAGTGTTTCTGCTCTCTGTTAAAAGGTGCTTCCTTCCAAAACTTTACTGAGCCAAGCCTACCATTTGTTTATAATTACCAGAAAATACAAATATTTAGACCTCAGTACTACAAGAGCTGAAAATGGATAACAAATACTCCATGACCACTGATCATGTAATCAACTAGCTGTTAGAAACACATTCAGCACCACAGAGAAAAAAATTTGTAGTCCTTGCCACCAATCAACCACTCTTGAGGGAGGGGTTGATATATAAATTTTCCTCCCACCAAAAAAAAAAAAAAAAAAAAAAAAGAGAGAGAGAGATTTCTTATCATCAGATATCAACACTAGAGCTCTCCTTTCTGCTTTGATATAGCCCTCACAATTTGTCCATCTACTCCGCCCAATTAAAACTATAGTCAAAACAACATGGACTTACAGAGTAGGCTATTTTAGACATGCACCAAATATAATTTGTTGACTCTTAAGAGCTTAAGAGTTGAGGTTGACGAGCAATATTTGGCTTTGGTATTTGTTTTGGTGTTTTTTTTTTCCCCTCACTTAAAGAAACACAGTTATTGATCATATAAGATTCACTGATGCAGAACGACCTTTTTGTTTTTGTTTTTGTTTTTTTTTTTGCTATTTACAACTTTGTACCCTCTGCCCCAAGGATTTAGTTTATGCTTAAACCATTTAAACAGCTATGTGGCTTATGTGTCTGTCCAGTTTAAAAATCTAGTTTCTTATTTTTGAAGTCAATTTACGATTCCTCCTGACCTGAGATTTCTGTAGCTACAACCTACTGTCACTTTCTACAGCAAAAGCAGTAAACTCTGTAATAAAAGTAGCTGTTCTGCCAAGACAAGATAAAGTACTGTTCAAGCCCTTCAAACCTTTTGGAAATCATGGCTTACTGGTTCCAATTCTCTCATTTAAGTCTGCAAACAGTTCACATTTTACAGTTCTACACATTCCTCCACCCCTTCACTAATCTTTCTTTCTTTTTCTTTCTTCCTTTACTCTTTTTTCTTTCTTTCTTTCTTTTTCTTTCTTTCTTTCCTTCTCTTTCATCCTTCCTTCCTTTTGTCCTTTCTTTCTTTTGTCCTTTCTTTCTTCTGTCCTTTCTTCCTTCCTTTCTCTCATACTTTATGATAATAAATTAGCTATTTCAACAGAGACACAGACTTTTTAAAAATTATTTCACATTACAGTGATTAGCAACTGCATTTTCCTTTACTGCTTGTACTTTGGTGGAATAAAATAAATGAGCCCACAGGTATACATCTGTTAAGCTTAAATAATACATGAAAGTGACTTGCAGTCTTAAAAAAGGAGAAAGCATATTTTTCAAGGACAAAATTTTATGTGTTCAAACGTATTTCTACCATCAAACAGTCACATTATACACTTAAATCAGGAACTTTACTTCTTTCAAAACATAATTATACTGTTCAAAGAAAACTACTGTGTACTTTTATGAGATGATACAATGCAACTACACTTTGCAGAGCACATTTCATACAAACTGCATGATGAAATGTACCACTGAGATAAATAATAGTTACACAGTCAAATAACAAACAATAGCAGAGAGAAAAACATTAAGTCATGAGAAACGGAGGAGAATACATTCCACAAAATTTGAAAAGAAGATAGAGTCAATAAGACTGATATAAAGGCATTTCTAGGAGGCAAGAACAATAAAATAAAGGCTTTCAGAACAGCTAAAGTAAGAATGCATAAATAAGATACACAAGATTGCTACTGTGTAAGCAGATGAAGGAGAGTGAGTTACAGTCAAAGAGTAAAAGTCATCATTTATTTTGTGCCCTTTTCTGACTAATTGTTGTATGGCCAGGGAAACATTAAACACTTGAAACATGAACCACCAGTGTAATACTAAGTATGAAAAATTGGGATGACAAGCCCAAATAAATGCTGTCAATACTAAACATACAAAGAAAAACTATCAAGGGAGTTATTTGATTAGGCATTGGAATAGTTGGCTTTTGATGCTATGACTGATTTTGACTGAAAATAAAAAAGCTGCCAGAGAAAAGTGAGTATGCTGAAAAACTTGTTAATGTTTGTGGAGGCCCTGAATCAAAGAATCAGATTTTAATAACAGAATGGATATTATAACTAATGGTCCCTTGACCAATGCTTCAGATTAATAAATTTAATACGAAGGGCAGGAGACATCTCATCATAGTATTAGTAAAAAATATAATTTTAAAAGGCACAGAGGGTGAAGGAGAGGGAAACATCAGTTAATTATACAATTAACAGTGTTGGATCTGAGAAAGAAGTAACCTTGCTTATTGAGTTAACGATTTTGAGAAGGTCAGTTTGTGTAACAGCACCGAGTTAGTGTCTTGCTGGAGCCTACTGAGCAACTGCAGAGGAACAGACAGAACAAAGGCGTATAGTACTGTAAAAACTGTAGAAATCATGTTCTTGAAAAGGCAGATCAACCCCTTTTGATATAAGAGAAAAAGAGCACATATAGCCTTTCATGTTGAAGTGAAAAAAACATTATAGGAGTTGGATTTCTCCTTTCCCCCAGAATTCTCTGTAGCTCGGTAGGCTTCTTTTACTACAAAGGTGAAAAGACAGGTGAAAATAATAGCTATCTTCACTAAACCTGACAATGAACGTTTAGCTTTCTTCTGGGGAATAGGAAGTTAAGAGATATGGTGTATCAAAGTCTGCCCGTGTGCTTGTGTACAAATGGACTAGCAAAATCAGCTTTAAAATGACAATTTTTCAACGCCATAAATTTTAGGAATTTGATCTGAAAGGAATTCCGCATTTAATAGATATCCAGGAGGATGGATCAGCAACATCCCCACGCAGAAAGCAAATATTTCAAGTGAAAAATTAGAAGCCCTTAAAAGCTGTGAGGCTGAGTGAAATGAGCATCAAGAGTTAGATAGCATTGTTGTTTAACTTGTATCACATATGAATGAATCTCTATTTATTTAGGACTAATTTCTCTTGTTTGCTTGTTCATTAACTGTCTGAAATGAACAAAGAAAATATTGCTTAATATTTCAACATGGAATAAATCTTCCCTTTAGATTAAAACTTTCCATATAATGCACTGGAGGGCTATTTAATGATTTAAACTCTGATAATCAAACTATATTATATTTCATATTATGCACCAGTTCTGCTCAAAAACCCCCAAAGCATTTCCCCTTCAATTACAGTATAGTAAGTAGTAGTTAATCTATCAGTAACAGTTGAGTCAATATTTTTAAACAGCATTTCACAATGAACCCTTAGAAATTACTATGTAAATCTGTAAGAGAATAAGGATGAACTGATATAAATAAACCAAATAAATCCTTCTACAAACTTGCTGGAATCAGTCTTTGAACAATAATCTACAAAAGCTAACACTGAAATCCATTATATATATATAATCCAAATTATACGAAATCCATACAGTGTTATACGGATTAATCACAACAATCACAGTCTTGTGACATGAAAATTATAAGAAGGACCAATGAAAGATGCTGTGGTCTTTCCCCTAGACTAAAAAAGTTCTGATTGATAGAGCAAGAATTAGGTGCCAAAATAAAAAGTTGAATTTAAAGTAACTTCTGCCTCATAACAAGTCTGTCTTAACATCAAAATGTATCACAGTGACAGAAAAATAGAGATGATGTTGGTTGAATGTATGGCAATAGATAAATGCAACAAATGTACAAGCAACAATTATCTTTTCAAGAAATAAGAACTGGACTTTTTTTTTCAAGGCACAAAAATTTATCTCCATAGGTTTGAAGTTTATATTAACAGAGAAAATGTCCTTTTGTTGTATCTTGTCAGTTCAGTTTAAATTCTTGGTCTAAGAGCCCTTGCAGGCAGTCCTAGGCACAATAACAAACACAAAATGTTTTTCACATTCATGGACTTATACTACGGGTTTAAAATCCCTTTGTTTTTCCCTCTCCCCTAGTGAAAAAAATCTTGTAATAACTGGCACTGGAACACTGAGTTTCTTATTCCCCAACAATGTTTCTAACAAGCAAAAGGTATAACTTGAATGAGTATTCCACTGAAAGAAATTAGTCCCAACGTAAAATGCATAGACATCATACCTAAGATTTTTCTAGGAGTCAGAAAGTAGACACTAGGGTAGTTGTCTCTCCTCCTTGCCCTAAACCTAATAACAAACTGTCTACATAGTTTTCTTTGGCTTTCCTTCTGCTTTGGTTAGTTTACACATTTTTTTTTTAACAGGTATGCCAAATTTCATAAAATTGGTGTGCAGTTAGCGTACATTAAACAATATCCAACTTACAGGTTGTGGCCAGAATCTGGCCTGAAACTCAGTGCTGCAGGATTTCTACATTTTCCTGAGAGGATAATTAGGATACTAACAAAGAACAGCCACATATGCAATCAGTAGAGCCTGACCAAGCAGACGTTTCTCTTTGTATCCATTTTCTGAGACAGAATTGGAACCTGCTGCTCTTATCACAGTCAGCTGAGAGGGAAAGAGGAGCTGAGGAGCCTTGCATGTTATGCTGCTTCTTCTGCCCATCTGAATATTGATCACCAAACCAGATCCCACCACAGATGGGACTGGAGACCACATCTGAACCCTCATTTAAACAAATAAACACATGAGAGGAATTTCAGAGGTCCCACACAAACTGATTTTGTCTTCACTGAGAATCCTCTAATAAATAAGTCACTTGATTATAGCTCTCATTATGTAGATTATTAAATATAGTTTTAAATATGTTAAAATGTCTGAATTTCTTAGTCTCTGTAATAACATAATGGGCCATTTTACTGGTTCTTCAGAATGCTATCCTAACCAAAAATTTTAGAGTCTAATGCAGCAGCATAAACCACAGCCTAATAATCACTGAATAGGATTGCAGAAGAGCTTGGGTTGGAATAAGCATGTTTTAACCTTTTTTTCATTACTCTTTTACAAGTAAACTCTACAGAATGTAATCTTATTCATCAAAATTGGGAGTCTTATGTAACAGAAGCTGCAAGAACTAAGTGCCAGTGAAAATTTTGTTGTAAACATTCAAGTATAGGATTCGTACAAAAGTTCTGTTTCTTGGGAACAAAAAATGTTATAGTTATGACCTTTTTTTTTATTCTTCATAGCTAAAAAGTCTTAGAAATTGTAAATACAAAATATATTTATTTGATGGTTATAAATGAAGCACTGTTCCATTAAGCATTCCTCTAAATTAACAGGTCTTGTGAAAATAATATTTTACTTACTTTCTTTTGGATCATTCAGGTAAGGCTCCTCCTTATGTTACTTTTAATATTTTTGTATTATACCAGGAAAAATAGAGCACAGTTACTGTACAGAATAAGTAGATTCCTTCTGGTGAAACCAAACCCTATTCATATCTCTCCTATCTAGATCTCTATTCCATATTCATTTCCTTTCCGTATTTTTTTAAAAACAGCTAATATAATCTAATCTATTGGTGACATTTAGAGAGAATGAATGAAGACCTG
The DNA here is from genome assembly GCF_003031625.1 of Empidonax traillii. Taxonomy (NCBI): domain Eukaryota; kingdom Metazoa; phylum Chordata; class Aves; order Passeriformes; family Tyrannidae; genus Empidonax; species Empidonax traillii. The sequence continues at coordinate 594,262 of NW_020955689.1, forward strand.
TCTACTGAAACCTTGTATTAGTTAGTTCATTTAAACTATCCTTCCAGGAAGATATCAAGGATTAAGCAAGTAGCATCTGACATATATTCCTCCAAGGAGTTTTATTCTTTCCAATTTCTCAGAAGAAATCTGGTTAGGTTGTAACTCAATTTCTCATCAAGAATTGCCACCTGCCTTAAGTCTGATGCATAACAAAAATCTGCAGATTCAAAAACACTACAGTGCCTCATTATAAGCTTTTTTGCATTAGCTTTAATTCTATTTAAGATACTATAGAAAGGAAGGCTGATTTATCTGGAACACAGGTTTGATGTAGAACCAGAGAGGCAGAAATTCAAAACTGTGGTCAACCTCAAAGTTTATGTGTCATCTTGGTCAACCACCTCAAAACTGCTTATGTGTGAAAGTGATACAGAAAAACACCATCTGGCTGCTTCCCCACCTAAAGTTTTCATAAGAAGCAATAGCAAAACTGTACCTCTCTTCACTCTCTTGGTCTGCTGTCAAATCCTTGTGGATCCACCACATCATATTGTGTACCTAAGTACAATATTTATGCATTCTGCTGTTGGATAGAATACATAAGCACTGCTGGGAGCAAGGAGTGCATATTAGGTTCTCCCCTCATTACTATACACATGTATATTCTCATTTGAGATATTTCTAGGCCATCAAATTCCACCTAAAATTCATCTCAATACTTTGCTCAGCATTTTACCTCTAGTTAAACTCACTCTTAGATGCTTTGGCTATTTACTCATGCTACAGAGAATTCAGGTACCTCCCTCATGACTCCATCCTGTTCCCACAGCAGAGCCACAAAAGTTAGGCAGCATTATTACATGTATATACTGTAAATAATCTAGGCCTTAGTCTTCCTCTAGCTACATTTACTTTAAAGGAAGATACCATGATAAACACGACAGAAAAAACCAGGATACTCAGAATTTTTAATATTGCTGGCTAGAGAAAAGCATAAAACAACATGAAATTTATTCTGTTCAATGTGCTAGCAGAAAAAAAAATGATTTGATCACATTTCTTTTATTTTTAGGTGGTATGGTATTGTTCTGTAAAAGATCTGTGAATCAGTATCTGAGAGAAACATGATACTGACCACAAAATAACACCTTTGTGAATGGATGACAGTCACATTTTGGAAGAGTCGAATCCCTAGCAAACACTCACCACCACCAGAAGTTCTGAAATAATAACTTCTTTTTGAGAAAAGAAAGCTGGAGAGATAGAGACAGTATTAAGCCTAAAGCACATATCTAGGCATTGTTACCGGTACTGTTGGTTTTGAGTGACTGTATAGTTACAAATACTTTTTCTCCAAGTTTTCAAGAGCAACCTATAACCACCACAAGACCAATTCTAGTCTATTAGACTTGTAATTCTATTTCTTTTGAATCTTACCAGTATGAATAATCTGCATGAGTTCAATATGCTGATTTTACAATTATAATGATTCCTGAATAAAAGAGAAAGAACTCTATTTAAAGGCAATTTTTCTAAAAGTCAAACTCCATCCACAAATAGCTAAAAATCCTTTTCTGCAGTACTGTTTTATGCAAGACCAATGACTTATTCTGGAGACTTCATTGCTTGTCTGTATGAACAAGAGGTGGACCCAACATTTTAGTAAGAGACCCATTTGCTCAAAATTATTACTGCAAAAAGGTATTGCCAGATTATGAAATGGTTACTCTATGGTTGTAACCACACCTCTTTCTAACATATCCAGTAGAAATTCTAGTAATCCAACAGGACTGGCTGTCCTCCAGAGTCATATACTTCTAATGAACAGGTTAAATTTACTCACAGCTTGATACCTGATTACAAATTCAGAGCTGCAGTCATAAAACTGGTCATAATCTTAATTGTACTGTACACAAAATAAATGCCAGTATCTGGATAATATTGAAAACATATGTCGTAGTTACTTGTTACGGCCTTATGTCATACCCATCAAGTATTAGGATGCCTACTAATAACAGCATATAATCAAATAAAACCAGATCCTAAAAGTCTATTTTAGTTGGATTGTGATTACCCCTTTTCTTTTGATAGGAAAAAAATAGTAGAAGTATTGATATTCATATCTGAAAGATCTGAATTTAATAAACAGAAATGCAAGCGAGAGGATAATGTAATCAAGTTTTATTTAAAGGTTAGTAGTAATTACTATGAATTACTGAAACTTTTTTACATTGGTTAAATTTTTTGTAAACTTTAAAGTTGGGACAACATTATGGTTTTGTTTATTCTTGAAAATGATCATATAGTGACAGTTTCATTAAGAACACTAGCACTGTTCATTCAGGAGAAGATATCTTAATCACATAATAATAAGAAATCTGCATAATATGCTATTTTTTCCAGGTATGAACTGATGAAAAGCACTAAGTGATGAATAACTTGAGAGAGTCATCAAAGCAGTTTGACTTCAGAACTCGGTTAAGTAACCAGGGAGTTAGTTTCAAGAGTGTTAGTATGGGATCAGGTCAATATTTAGCATCTAGTCCTGTGAGTGCATAAATTTCATGTCCGAGGGAGAGCTTTGTGGATCTTTGCTCAGTGCTCTCATATTCCCCACGGGAGAATGAGAATAAAATAATAATTATATATGAATGTGATACAAGCTGCACATTCAATCAAGTCCCCTGAGTAAATTAGTATATATTAGAAAAACCAAGAAATAAATTTCCACACAAAGACTTTGCTCACAACTTTCATAAATTGTAGACTACACCATTTGATTAAGCTGTTCCTACATCAATCATGTTGTAGCAGACAGCAAAAAAGCAGAGGTTTTGCCAGAAGAGCTTGTAATATTATTTAAATAAGATTTCAGAAGTTTGCCATTACCATTAACTTTTCTTCAAATCCTTCCCTTGCTAATCTTTCCAGAATAGTAAATGTGGGCAGTTGTGCATCTTTGCGAGAGAAACTCCTCTACCAAACACAAAAACCTGTATTGTGGAGCTCACAGCATACACCTGGGCATCCACTGGCTCACAGTCATGCTGGCTGAAGCAGGTCATCAAATTTGAAGTTTCAAGGGTTAAAACATAAAGTTTGCCCAGCTCTACCTAGGGATGACTTGGCAGGAATAAAAAAGTAAGTGGACTTGACCAGCAGTGAAATCAAAAATGCCTTTGAATCAACTAGATGCTCTCCTGTGCCAGCTCAGGGAATACGATTACCTATGATGAACATGGAATGGTAATGTACAACCAGGAACTTCTTCCAGGCATGATAATTCAGTCTCCTCCTATGAATAACTACCTAGAGACACCTAGGATGAACAGTTAGCTCTGATGGTACTGCTGAAATTGTTGACGACATTATTTAGACACAAAGAAACTTCCACCATTTTTAAAGTTGATTAAAAGGCTGAGAACAAAAATCTTCTAGCACACATTTAGTAATTAGTTTGCAAAATGTAATGCAATGAGTGCAGAAAGCCACTGACTCTGTTTACTCAGTTGAAGAATCTCAACATTTTGATGCAAACTCACTGTGGCAAGACAGGTACTGCCCCATGTCCAAATGTGGATTAGAGGAATCACCAGGCAGAGCAAGGATGGCTTCCCTTTCCATGAGGGTCCTCTGCACAGAGGACTTTTAGGAAATAGTTTTTAAGCGGCAAGGATTTCAGCCACATATAACTAAGAAGCAGCTAAACCCTCTTTTGATTTACACTTCAAAAAACAAACGGTAGGCTATGCGTCTTAAGACCTTGTTTTTCTCTTTGAAAAGGACCCCACAAGACAAATGCATGCAGAAATAGCCTGCCTTGAAATAATTCACTTGCAGCTGCAATAATTGCATCTCTGTACTATGAGGGATCGCACTATGGGAATGCAACCCTGTAAATTTGGCCCCACCATTTAAAAAGGTTGTTAAGGTACTTAAATTTATCCCAAGAAAGGCAAAAGTGATGGTGAAGGGGCTGGAAGAGAGAGAGCCAAAGAGAGCCAGGGCACAAGTCGTGTCTTGGAGGTACAAGAGCAGTGGACAAGAACCAAGTTGCAGGAGCCCAGAGGAGCCCTGATAAGGGTTGTACTGAATGTCAAAGAGGACAAGAGCCCTTGGGCCCACCCTGGAAGTCTTGGAAAGCTTTCTCCCACCAGATGTGGGGCACAAGGGCAGCAGGTACCTGGCCAAAATGGCCCAAAGGAGGCCAAACCGCTGTGCTCAGTGCTGCATAGGAAGGTAAAAAGTGCTGCAGGGAAGAGAGGTCATCTTCATGGGGCATGAACAGCTGGCAGCAACCTGGCCAAAAGGGTCCAGAGGAACTACTATCATCACATGCTTGATGCTGCGTAGAAAGCAAAAAAAAAGAACCCCAAGGGGCCAGTGTCAGTCTGCCCTTGTGGAAAATTCCTTCCTGACCCTAGAGATGGCAATCTGCTATTCCCTGAGCATATGAGTAAGACCTGCCTCCTCATTCCACAAGCAGGTCACACCTCTGAGGAAATGTTCAAGCTCTAGTCTTCCCTACCTGGAGCCACCTCAGAGGCTTCCAAAAGTGAACAAATGCACTCAGCCCAATCCATCTTTGGTGCAAGAATCCTTCCCGCACCCGGCAGGCCACCAGTGAGTGCTCCAAAGCACTGGGATCCCTTGCAACATCTCTGCACCTCTTTTTTCATGACTGCTGGTCCAGTGCTCCACAGCGGGAAAGAGGACAGTGAGTTCTGCAGTGCCTCTCAAGACATTTCCTTGGTGCTGCCATAGCTATCCAGCTGAAGAAAAGATTTCAGTCCCTTAGACGAGCTTCGAAGGGGGCCCTGCTGGGAGCTGACATTGCAATGGAGAACCTCCAGCAGCCTTGTCCAATCTCCAATCCTCCTCCTCCAGCCTCCCTCCAAGTAATTCTACCAGCTCCCCCAGGGCAGTCCCTGCAACCAGGAGGCCCAGTGTGCTGTCCCTGCTCTTGGTGACTGTGATCTGGGCACAGCTGCTGGGCATCCTCTGCCACTTGGCTCCCAAGGACAGTCTCAGAGCTGATACTCTTCTCTCAAGCCATGGATGAAATGAACCCTGCAGCTCAGAGACCACTGCTGTCAAGTTATCCAGATCTCTGCTTTACATATTCTTCCTCCTTCAATATACCTAAATGTTTACTGACTTACCTTTTGTTTTAGCAAGGAGAAGTATGTATCATAAACAAATAATCTACTCGCTCTAGAAAATTATTTCAGTAGCCTACATTTTTAATAATTATTAAAAAAAGTATTTATATTTCTTAGATTAAAAATTAAAGAAGATTTTTTTTTTCCCTATCCCTGCAGAGCTTATGTAGGACTAAACATGAGACAAAGAACAACTGAGGATTTTCGGAGATTTCAAAATGTCCAGCTACAAGATGATATATAACCCAAAAAATTACTTGAAAGAGTCTCATACAATGTAACTATATAGTTATTGTAACCTGTGTAATATAAGATAAAAGCTCAAAAAAAAAAAAAAAAAAAAAAAAAAAAAAAAAAAAAAAAGTAGCATTCAAACCACCCAAATTGCTTAAACAGTTACTGATTATACTATAAAGTTATTTAACAGTCTGGGTCATTAGTCATACTGTTCCACAAGGGGAATCTCACATGTTTTCACCTTCTGTCCATGCAATCCTACTATATTCTATTTTTTTTTTTTTTAATCAGCTGTGCGCAAGGAACAAACTTTGTTAAGAAATGGAAAAATCCAGTTCATCCAACCTGTAATGTTTCTCATGCCTACTTTCCCCTGATTTTTAAAGAGTTCTTTTTTAAAAAGAGTTTAAAGAGTTTTAAAGAGTTTAATATGAGAGAATTGAGATTTTTTTCATAAAAAAATACAGTAAAAAAAATACAGAGAACTAAGATATACTATGAAGAGAAGGAGAATTAAACTATTCTTATTTTGCAGCTAGCTCTGTAGAGTTTGCAACCTTCTATCTGTCTTTCCATCTGTGTTAATAATATGGCAGTTGTCACACTGTGGTACATAGGGGAGAAGTGCCACGGTATTAAAAACATTGTCATCTGAGCTATAATCTCTGTCTACAAAGTGACCTTCCTGGACTGAGATGGATTATGAAGTAAACACATTTGAGTCTCTTGTGTTGAAAGACAGCTTTTACCTCCGTTTCCACAACAAAATTTGTGTGGTTCCAGAGAGAAGTGAGGAGAGGAAGAGGAGAGGGAGAAGGCACATGCAGGAAGTGGCTGCCAGCCATATGGCCAAGTCATGGTATAGTTTCAGCTCTTCCCCAAGTCCTATTTTACTTCATTTTTGTGAATTTTTCTTGGAAAAAAATCAACTGCAAAGCAGGTTTTACTTCCAGTCAGGACACTGTTATGTCATCTTCTTATGCAAAATACTACTGGATGATGTCTGTCTTTCTGCTC
>NW_020955689.1:602308-604254 GCF_003031625.1 Empidonax traillii
ATGGAGCTCGCTAGCCCTGTAAGACAATCCATCTACGTCCTGAGGACCTCGCTGCCACCGTCCAAGCGTGCTTGGCCCCGGCAGATGAACCTCAGGATTAAAGGGTGGGCTCAGTTCCGCGCACACTGTGTCTCACCTAAAAAATCCAATGCGCAGGCTGGAAGGTGGAAAGACCTTCCCCGGTTCTTCGTTCGCGAAGAGACTGGCCATTATTTATTTATTGTAATATAAAATACTGTATTATTGTAATATATAATAGACATGACTATTCTTCAAACATCTGAAAAAGCCACTGGAAATAAAATGCAGAAACCTTTTCCATACAGGGGCCAGTGTCTAGCTAGGCATAATCTGGGACTTTGGAAGCAGTTACATCCAGGCGGGTACAACGTGAGAACTCAACAAACCCTCAGTACCTTTTGTTACGCTCTTATAGAAAAAACTCTCCCCTCAGTCCTAACCACTCTGGTTAATGATGAAAAATGCCATCATTTACAACTTCACCTTTTGTCCCCTGAACCGAATGGTGGAAGTCTACTGTAGGAATAATTCAATGTGACAGCTTATCTTTTTGCCCAGCGGGGGTCTCCACTGAAGTGTGGCTATGAAAGCGATTTCTATGTTGATGATGACTGAAGCCTTTATGATTCAGATCCAAACTTGCTTAAAAAAAGCAGGAGGATCCCACTATAACACTCAACGAGTATCTTCACATTTCAAAGGAAGTGAAATTGAGATGATATATAGCGCACATGGTACTCAGACTCTTCAAAAGAAAGCCACATAAAAAATGTTATATACAGTGGCATATTGTAATAGAAGCGCTTGTAAACTCTTATTTGCACATGTTAATAAGACAGCAATGAAAATCCAGTCAGATCTAAAGCTTGGCATTGTTATTTCTTAGCCAAAGGGTTTGTTTTGAAGTGCAAACTACAGAGAAATAAACTTTATCACGGGAAAACAACAAACTTGATTACATCTCAATCACTGAAAAAAACAAAGCCAACCCTAAGAAAATTCTTGGAATACTATTCTAATTTCCTATGATTGCACTATTGTTACTGTGCTTGCAACACAATCTTCCTGTGCTTAAAAAGCAAAAATGTAAGACATAGTTTTAATTTATATGAGGACAATATCAGTGCCCAAGGTAGCAGAAGAGAGAAATGAAGTGAGAATACGTATTTTATATAAAGAAAACATACATATATAACCATATCTAAAACACTGTTATTTATGCTGAAATATATTATGAATACAGATTTCATATATGCAATAAATGTAATATATAATACACTATATATATAAAGCATAACAATATTTTCACATAATGAAAGGTCAGGATATATACATGTTTATATATTTATTATTTATATATAATGTTTTTAAGTTGCATATAGCATTGTAATATATGAAATTATAATATATGAAACATATATAAATGTGTTATAGAAAGAAATAGCTTCTAAATAGTAACTTCTATATGAAGTTAAGTTCCAGAGTAAGCTGCTTGACATATAGGAAGTCTTAAGTCTTATTTTTCATAAATGTTTTGTAAAGCTTTGAGTCTAATTAACTTACTCTGTAAGTTACTTGTAACTACATAGTAATACATTGAAAAAGCTTAAATCTGATTAGCTTAACTGAAATAATGGAATTATTTCTGATAGAAACTCACATAGGTGGGTTCATTTTTGGGGATCAATACAAACTGTCCCATAAGTTTGGATTTATCCACTGGAGGGAAAGCAAAGACTTAAATTAGCTGCATCTTCACATTCTTTCCTCCAGGTTAGTTTACATTTCCAAAAAACAAATATTCGAAATAAACCCAAGCAATTCAAACTGTCAAATACACCCCTTACATGCGCGGAGGGCCTGCTGATGCAAAGTAGTGAAAGGATTCCTTTTTTGTTGTTGTTTGTTTGTTTATATGTGCAGCT
>NW_020955689.1:604545-631633 GCF_003031625.1 Empidonax traillii
GCTGCATCTTCACATTCTTTCCTCCAGGTTAGTTTACATTTCCAAAAAACAAATATTCGAAATAAACCCAAGCAATTCAAACTGTCAAATACACCCCTTACATGCGCGGAGGGCCTGCTGATGCAAAGTAGTGAAAGGATTCCTTTTTTGTTGTTGTTTGTTTGTTTATATGTGCAGCTTTTGCTTTTCTTATTAAACTGCCATCTTAATCCACAAGTCTTTTCACCTTCCTTCTGGTTTTCTACACGTATCCCAGGAGAGGGAAGAGAGCAAAAGTTAGGACAGGTGTTTGGCTCCTGGCCGTGGTCAACCCACCACAACTTGTTTACTATAAATTGATTTCAGGCAGGTAAGGCATTTTGCAAGACCAAAGCAGTATGTCATACTTCATTTTTTCACAATAGCACCCATCTCTTTGAAAGTCTCCTAATGTACACAAAGAAATGAAAAGCATATGTATTTCTTTACCTAGCAGATACTTACTGATGATATCCAAAGTCACTGAGCCTGTGGAACCTTCATCCTTGGAGATATTCAAAAGTCAGTTCAGGACATGGCCCTGAGTAACCTGATTTAGCTTTGAAGTTGGCCCTGCATTGAATGGGGCTTGGACCACATGAACTCCAGTAGTTGCCCTTTACCTGAATTATTCTACAGTTCTGTGATCTTGTACTCTTTGCTTCCTTCATAGCTGCATTTAAAAAAGCTATTTTCAGCTTTTCAGCTGAATGGGTTTTATATGCAGGTAATTTTCATGATAAGTCAAGGTGCCTGCATTAAGGAGTTGGGCTACTTGCTCTTTCCCTGTCTTTCCTAGTATTTTCCTTTTTCTGCCAACAAAGAAACAATTAATCAGAAGCAACATAAATAAACACACATAAGTGGATGAAAAAGTATGGCTCAGAGCAAAAGGCTGCCCTAATTCTGAATTACTCTTCTCAGTTTGAGAATGAAAACAACAAACCAACTCAGTAAGCAGTATTTTAATAACATTTGAGCATTTATTACATGCACAGATATGCAAACATGTAGACTGCTTTAGTTCTCTGAGGAATTCAGTGAATCCAGAAGGCACTGAAGCAAGGAAGCACAATTTCTAGTTGCAAAATATCTCCATAACACTCTAAGAAAGAGACAAAATATGTGAAGAGTTTCCTTTATTCAAGGCAGCCCTATTATTGATCTGGAGCTGAATCTGACTTAAAAGAACTTTTCACCTCGTCCTCTGCCTGTAAATGGGGAGATTTGAGACATGCCTTCCACTGCATCCTACACAGTCCACAATTTAAAGCCATCTTCTCCATCACCTAAGCATGATTCCCTCTGCTAAAAAGGTAGGACCACCTTGATATGATCACTGACAGTGTCTGGATCATCTTTTCTGCATCACTGTATTTTTTCAAAATATGCAGGACATATCAGTGTATCATACTATGGGTGATCTCTCTGCAACTTACCTGTCAATAATGGCACACATGTCAATGGTGACATTAGCAAAGCTTCCCAGCTGGCCTTGCTCCACTGCATGCAAATCCACTAGCTGATCATCCACGTGAATAAACTGCATGCATCCTTGAAAAGAATGTTGAAGTAGCGAGTGATCCGAGTCATTCATCTGCACAGGAAACCCTGTAGAGCACCAAAATAAAGATCATTATTAACTGCATATACTATTACTAAAGCCAGGTTTTTTTCCATAGAAAAAGAGAGATGTTTTCTGGATGAGAGAAGAAAAAAAGGCAATGTGGAAAGGATTTATTATGCAGTTATTCATTAACATGGAAATGTTGCTAATTAATTGGCTGAACCTGAAAGAGTTTTTATAGTACAGCTATCAATTAATTTTTGTCTAAATGGTGGAAGTCTTGTGCTACCCTTCTCCTCCTCCAGTCCTCTGCTTTTTGTCATTCTTTCTCTCTCATACAAATAATAAGGGAAGCGGAAAAGGATTTATCCCCTTGCTATATTTTAGGAATCTCATTCCAATTTCTCTGATTTTTCTGAATAAAAATGTATTCCATGTATACCATGAAGTGAATTTCCAGTTCAGCTTTCACTAGGACTAGGCTTCCTCTCTTTGTCATTTTGTCTTTTCGTTCATGGGCAATGAATACTTGTGCTGGAAACTTTCTGTAAACTTGAAAATAGCCCTAAAATCTAATGTCCTGGGCCACTTCTGAGGAATCTGAGGACATTCTGTAGTATTTTCTGTTTCGACCTGAATATATTTATTTTCTTGTCTGTCTGAAGGTGAGATGAGAATGAATTAGTGTCTTGCTCAGGCTAAAAGGCAGTGAAACAGAGGATCTTTGTATGCAATTGTCAAACTGAATGCCCTTCAGAAGTGAATGTGTCAATTTACTTGAGAAACACATCCTTGATAAGACAGTGGAAAGCCTCATTCACTACTTATAAATCTTTAACAATGACCTCCCAGAAAAACCTTCAAGAAAATAATTTAGACAGAATCTGTTTAAGAGGTCCGTGAGATCATAAAGGAAGAGAGAGGGGCTAACAACAGTTTATGGGTAAAAAAAAAGTAAAAAGTCTGAAAATGCATAATGGTTTAGCAGAGTTCAGCTAGATAGATGATCAGCCATGATCTATCTGTCAAAGGGTAAAAGAATCACACGCATTTGTTTTGGCAGATAAAACAGGTTATGAAGCTCCCATTCCTTTCCCACTTTCTGATCCAACTTTCCTATCTCCAAAGCCTTAGTGCCTTCTTTAACAGCATTTGTGGAGACAGGAGAATTACAGATTATCAAAGTGATACTTTGAACAGCAGCAGGAACAAAGGGAATAAACGTAATTTTAAATTCTGTTCCCGAACACAGTTTATCACATTTCACACAAGTAGCTGAATTGGCTAAAAGAGAGGGCAAAAAGTAGAGGACAGAAACAAGCCACTGTGGCTTGAGGACAGATGATGCCTCATTTGGCACCTATTAGTAAAAAAAACCCCAAGTTAAACGTTAGTCTTTCCCAAAATACAATGAAGTCACATTTTAACTGAAAGGTTTTGCCAGAACATTCATATAATCAGTAAAGCTTTTAAAGGTTTTCTGAAACAACCTTGCCCATCATCTAAATTTACTGTTGGTAACTCCTAAATTCCCCCTACTCACTTAAGTAAACATTTACTTCAGAGTTCACTGGTTGTGGCCCAGAATTAATCAGGGATGCTATAGTAATTAAGCAGTGACAAAGCTAAAAGTTAGCTCTGAGAGGTATTTTAAGAAGTTGGGCAAAGGCTTGCCTTGGGGTCATATCCCCTTTGGAGTAAAATTGCAGGGAGTCACAAACTGCTATGGGGAAGGTAAATAAACCCCTCATAGTAACACACATCCACTGGAGAAGGAAAGCTCCTAAGGATCCCACAAATGCCTAACTAGTGCATAACAACCTCACTTTTATTTTGGATTGGCAGAAAAATCAAGTTGTAGGGACATGATTTATATTGCCTTCCCATTATGTGCATTGACTCGTGACTTATCTGATGAAAAGGGGACAGGGCTTTCAGAAATCTGCCTCCAACTTTTTTCAAGTCTTTCTTTCCAGTGACTTATTAAACTGTTAAAGGCTTTACATACAACAGTACAGAGAGACAAAAGTGCAAGTTAATTCTCTGTTTTCCAGAGGATGCAAGCACAATATTTGCATGTTCCTAATAGGTGATTTCTCCAATTATATTTAAGGACGACACTCTTGCAGCATAACTATCTGTTTTTTAAAATGTCACTAAAAGTAAACCCTATAACTGCTTCGAAACAAGAATCCCCAAACTAACACCAAGCACATGGTCATTTAGATCTTCAGTGCATTAGCAGAGCTGTGCAGGAAACCTGTGTATCATCATCCAGTTCAGAGCACTTCCACAATTCCTTTGTTTTAAATATTAAATTCAAAGTTTCCAGCACTGGGATAAACTCTTAGCAACGTTAACGTAAACTCAGAACAGCCAAAGAAATTAAAGTTATATCTGAATATATGAAAGATTATCCACTATCCTTCAAACACTACCTAAAAAATAAGTTTAAAATCGAGAGTCACAATTCACTATCCACAGCATAAAGAGTATGAACTAGATATCTAAGTTACAAATGTATTGTTAGATTTAGCAATATATTTAAGTAAATTGCTATTAATACTTGATACCGTTCAAGAACGAACCATAGAGGTATTCCAATATGTGATTCTCAGCTTCACTGCATTTAAGTATTGGCGTACACAACATTAGTACACAGTTATTACTGCTCTCTAGGACAGTCTCTGTGCTTTGCTACTGGTTAAACCTGCAGACAGGAAAGTGGAAGCTGGGTCCCTCAGCTTTGGTGAAGACCTCAGATCCCTGCATTCACTGACTGGTGGTGGAGGCAGTCGTGGGATGGAGTGGCTGGAGGTGGCAGCTGCTCCAGCCTAACTACACAAATTAAGCTTTCCTCTATTGCCCAAGACTGTGGTGTACACTGAGCATTAGTCATCTTGGGATTCTGATTTTTGCTGTAGCTATCAACGGATGAAAGCTGTAATTTTCTCATTCATGTGTCTTTTTTTTTTTTTTTTTTTGGTCTGTCTTGCTGCTACTTCATTTGCTGTTTTTAGTCATGTAAGAAAACTGGAAGGAGGTGAGGGGGGATTATGCACTATTACAGCACATTGCATAAATTGTCTGTGAGGCTGACTGGGCGTCAAGGCATTTCAGTCCTGCTTTACTATAACAGATAGTTATGCAGAGATAATTTCAAAAGCAACCAGATAAGCCTTATATATAAAACCTACACTGGTTTGGAACTACTAATCTAATGCCCATTACTTTTAGTGGGAACTGAACATTTTGGATGATTCCAGTGTTGAGCAACACTTCTGCCTGAAACATAAACCTCTAAATGACCTGGTACCTTGTGGTTGTTAATTCAATACACACGACAACATCATCTCCTTCCAGATTTCCATTATTGAGACATGATTCACTTCCTCATCCTTCCCACAGTGAATGAAATTTTAAATAAATGAAGTTCTATAACCAAAGCTGACAGTAATGGTGTCACTAGAAAGGCTAAATAATGAATGAACAATTTGGACAGTATTGTATTGATTGTGTTGACAAGAAACTGTGTACGTTTACAAAATGCACATAAAGAGCAGTTTAGACATTTAAAACAACGTTTGTGCTTATGATTACAAATGCATTTTAAAGTAGGAAAACGGTTATCCTGTAATTTCTACATCTTTCTGGCTTTTTCCATACAGAATTTTTATCTTACAATTTTATTTTTCACATTTTAAGACTGCAAAGAGATGGATTATCCTGCAAAGGTCAGGCATGGATTAAATCCGAAATTTCCTGCATTTGCTAAAATTTATATCCAGGACTTCATTCTGACTTACCAAATACAGAACAGCCAAAACTCTAGATCCAGCTCCTGATCCTATTTTAAACTTGCAAGAAAAATCAGGAAATCTATAATTTTAATTAACGCTCTTTTCTATGTTAGAAGTCTCTTTAATAAACTAAAATGAAAAATAATAAAGTTAATTATGGTAAGTATAATAAAACACTTATGAAATAACAAAAAAAAAATATTCATTTTCCAGTCAAGATCTATTATGTCTGACTTCCAATCGGCTGAACAATGTTCAGTCAAAGGCATTATAAGAAGGGAAGTTGAAGTAAGAATACATTCAGGTCCATAGTACAATAATGGAAGAACATACAGTCAGAACACATCTTTAAACATCTGACACACTACTTGTTTCTGAGGTCTGGCCTGAAATGAATCTTAGATATCTAACTGTTAGTTTGTATTGTCTTCAGCTAGTTGCACGGGTAGATAAAGGATCTAGTAATCAACAGAAAAAGTGACCGATCTTAATTCTGAAAGTGATTTATATTTGTAGGGTATTTCAAATATATACCCAGGATCCCTACTGTGCAGAATGTAAGAAAACAAATAAAATTTTTTATTGGCACGATAAATAGCAGTGCAGCCTCATTCAAGTAACAATTAATTTTCAAATTTTCTACACACATCAAACAGAGTTAAAAGATGTTATTCTGAACCCATAGAACAAAATTAAATTCAGTGCCTAACAGTGTACTTAGATTGAAGATAAGTTGATTTTTACATGCTAATAAGTAGGAATAGACATTAAAAGAAAAGATCAATCCACCTACTGACCCAAATTTGCTGTAGTATTTTATCCTTGTTTCAATCAAATCAGAATGAGGTCCTTAGTGTGAAGTAGAAGACAGGCAATAACTTTGGAAAATAGAAGGTTCCTGCTTCAAAATCATGAAATAAACCAAAACAATTGCAGAAGAGATGAACAACATAAGTTAAAATAGATTTTTTTTTTTCATTTTATTGCATCTCTTTAAAACTACAGAAATGTTCAAAAACACACACATATACTTTCTAAGTATTTGAAGAAATACCAGGCTAATAAAGGAGGTTTCAACAGAGCGATACCTCTTTTTTTAACCCCAGTCATCATTTTGTATTAGGGAACAGGAGGACTAAGGATAGCATTTGCGAAACATTTGGATCCCATTTCTAGTAACTTTAAGAACTGTTCTGAAAATCATTGAAACATATACTGGTGAAAATAAAGATGAAAATAAACATGACTTCAGAGTCTTTCAGCTTGGTGGAATGCAGTAAGGCAAACCAGAATGCAGATTACAATTTTTCTGTATGTGTTTGAATAAGTAATTTTCTAATAAATTAATCTTTATTTTTCCTTCATTGTGTAGCATACACAGAAAAACTGAGGTTGAATGCAAGGCAGTGCATTCTATCTCAGCAAATGCAAATTACTGACCTTAAAAACCCAAATATGTCTCTATACACAGAAAAAAACTGGAGTTTACTAATGCTAGAGCTTAGAACAAGAGGATTCTTGCTTCTAGCACTCCTGGGACACACAGGGGCCCCAACGTAAAACAATAATGAAGTCTCCAGTGGACTTCACAGAATCTTCTCTGTAAATATAAAATGTGGTATGCTGAAAAAGTTTAAGAAAAATTTAACTCTTGGATCAAGGGTTGGACTTGATGGCCTCTGGGGTCTTTTCCAACCCGGTTGATTCTATGAATATAATCTCACAAGACTTGGCAGCACTTTCTACCAGGTGTGGTTCCTCATTTTTTTTGTCTCTAACCTAACAGTTCTTGATGAGACTGAATTTTTTTTAAAAAAATCTCTCTAGCTGAAATGCAAAGAATACCGATATAGTGTTGGAGATGGGTTTGGTAATTTTCATCTTATAAACAACATCATTGTGGTGGTTAAACAGTTTTGTATTGTAAGTGATTTCTAGGCTAAAAATCATGGTGGAGCTGA
Organism: Empidonax traillii; assembly: GCF_003031625.1. NCBI lineage: Eukaryota > Metazoa > Chordata > Aves > Passeriformes > Tyrannidae > Empidonax > Empidonax traillii. The sequence goes on from NW_020955689.1 coordinate 611,892, forward strand.
AGCTTCAACTCTCACCATGTTGCAAGTGGTTGCCATGGACTACTGGCCAAGGAGCCAATGTCAGCTGGGATTGGATGGTTCACGGCACCACAGCAGCTCGACCAGTCCTTGTTCTGCCCTGTTACTGTCCTATGCATATATTCCCTACCTATCATTGTGAGTGGATTTGCATGCTCCACCTCCCTTCCAGTCCTTTCCACCCCAAACCCCTTAAAATCCCTCCATTTTGTTTTAATAAACGGATCAGCCTTGGCTGTTGCTTGTACTGCACCTATCTTGTCTCCTTGCCTCTTTTTTGAGCTGTGTGAGTGAGCAAGAGTGCGTATGCAGTAGCTAGCCGCTAGCTTCTACTAACATCTACAAGCTAGCCACAAGAACTCCTGACGCTGGTCTGCTCCTTCCCCTTTTTCAAAACTGTGTCGATATAGCACTGTGAATTTCCTTTGCCATGTGCCAGAGAAATTCTAGGGTCATGTGAACAAACCATAGACATGAGTCATGTGTAGCATATGAGGTTACCTGAACATGTAATTATACTGGTATTGTTTATAAGTAGGAAAAGAAACGGCAGATAAGAAAAAGCCCAAAAGATACTCATAAAATTTGAGCAACTATCTGTTAACAGACTAAGTTCAACCCACAGCACAAGTGTCATGAATACTCTTTTACAAGATCTTAAATGGCTAAGATTATAGCCTAGAAAAAACGTAGCAGAATATAGTTGGGAAGGTCCTCACAAAAGCAGAAACAAAACCCAGGCAGACCATCTTTAACAGTACATAGGAAAATTACCGACAGCAAAAAAGGAAGGATGAGACTACATTATAACTGTCTCTTTTCACCAGCTTTGTTGAATCATTGGTTCTCTCAGACTGCTGTGGAACTTAGTGCAAACAGCAGTGCACTTAAGAAGAACTGTTTTGAGGCACTTTTGCAAATGTGTGGCCATAGAATTTGAAATATTCAAACATATATGGGCCTTCCAGTTACAGTTGCCTTTTATTTTCTTATCATATCCCTTCATGAAGTGACTGGATCTGTCTTCTCTAAATCCTTGGACCTTCAGCTCCAGCTGAACTTTGGTTTTCCCATCTCCACCTTGGAGCAGTGGGCAATTTTTCTTGGGTAACCCATCCCTGCTTCTCCCTGGTGTGTTGTTTCCTTTTTGCATTTGAACTTATTGAGGTGTTCTCTTTTCCTGTAGTTATTGATACCTTCTTTTAAACAATATAAATTATTTAAATAGACCTGTTAAACTATGCAAAAAGCCCAGAGCTGTATGAATTGCATTAATTTCCAGACATTTATATACATACACTGTTTATTGTCCACTGGGAAAGAACAAGAAAATCGATCATAATGTAAATTGCTCTATTGTCCCCTTCATCCATATAATGTTCTCTGCTGGCTGTTAGATTGGGACTTCACGGTAGTTTTGATAGTGCCTAACATTAAGAACATTATTCTATTTAGGGGGGTTTTGCTACAAAGATGATATTTTAAGCACTCTAATGCATTGGTAGTTAAAAGGAGTATGGAACGCATCTGAGGGAAGGTGCTGAGAGAGAACGGGATAAAAAAAGATTGGGAAATTGCATCTAACCTCAGTGTCTCCTACTCTTTCTGTTGCTCTTAGATTCTCAGTCACTAATACCAAAGTAATATTGATTTTGAGCCAGTGAGGAAAAGAGGCAACAATTTAGCAGCCACTGTTATTCAGATGGCATAACAGGGATGTCAATCTCCAATCCTTTTCATTTCCTCTCTCATGTGGTGTTGTGGTCTAAGCCAAGATGGAAATAAAATTTAAAGATTTGCTTGGTTTGGAAAAGAGACTAAGATAAACAAGGATTTTCTCTGATTGTGGCTTGGATCTTCTGAATTTCTTTAAAGTGAAAGACCAGGTTTCTGAATTTTGTATCTAAAGTGACCAAAAGAAAATGTATATGAATCAAACGAGTACAAAAGATAAAAAAAAAAAAAAAAGTCACTCAGCACCTCTTGGAAAACTAATAAAGATGTTTAGAGAATCTAAACTATTCCATTGACTTCATATAGGGTTTCATGTGGCTAAAACTATAGATGTCATTGCAAAAAAGAGGAATGTTTTTACATTTGCAGTTTAATCTCATAAGTTCTCACTCAACAAAGCATGTGAGTAAACACATAAGTCCATGTATCCAGAGGTTTAATGTGAAAAGCTTATTCTCTCAAATTATTTACCTTCCTACATTGCAGGTAACATCGTCTTGATAATGTGGCTTCAAATAGCACAGGTTACAGAATGCAGGAGACCAGCTGCCACATCCTATGTAATTTTATTATCAGCAAATTTTGTCTGTGTTAAGAGTATGGTAAGTAGTGAAGTCCTTATCACATACGTGATTGTAAGCTAGCCTTGAACATAATGACTCAAAAAATACTTCCACAAATTACCTGGACAGGTTGCAAATGACTGTACATATACTTTCTAGGCTCTTTCAGATCACATACCCTGGGTTCTGACTTTTTTTTTTTTTCCCCTCTATTTTTGCCTTTTTAACTTAAAAATTTTGTAAACAGGATTTTAAATGCAAGTGAGAAAATGGAAATGTACCATTTTGGGGATTCCTCACAAATAGAGAGCCTTTCTTTTATTGCAGTCAGTGTGAAATGACAGCAATCATATAGCACTGCTTCGTACAGAAACACATATTTGCATTTCACTCTTCATTTTCTAACCATCAGAAATCAATGTGCTTCTGCACAGTACCAGTCACAGTCAGGTCTTGTTTCTACATGTCTACATTTAGCATATTTCGTTACCATGTTGGCAATTTGCAGAAGTCTGCACATATAAAGCTGTACTTTTGTATTAGAAGGCACGGGGCACGTCTTGTAAGCAGGAATACTTTGGTAAATTTTGATGTTCACTGTAATATTCATACGGGAAAAGAACTAATTTAAGACCAGTTCTAATCTGGGAGAAATTAATGGGAATATATGTATTCAATTTGCCTCCACATCTATCCATGACAGGAGCAAAAAGGAGAGAAAAAGGTGAAGAGAAAAAGCAGAATATTGCTACCATCAAGCAACTGTAAGTACAACAATTAGCAAGACTGTAATTCTCCAAGTTTGACTGGGCAGTACATCCTAAAGAAATGCATCTTGGTAAGAAACCTGATTTACTAATCATTAATATTTAACCTTGAAATCCAAGGACACTTTATCACAATGAATAGATGTTACCAGAGGCCTATTTTTAAGACAATAAGGTTAGAGAAAGGCAGTAGCTGATAGCACTTATATAAGAACATAAAGTCAGAAATTTCTTGATCTGGACTCCAGTTAAGAATGATCAGATTATTCTGTTTGAATGACTTTGCCTTCTGTTATGCAGAGAACTATTACAGACACTTGATTTCTTTTGGAAGAGTCAACTTACAACTAAAAAGGAGCTAATTTCTTTTTAAAAAGGTAGATTTACCTTAGAATTAAAGTACCTCCACTTAAACCATGAAGACAGTGAAGGTTTCTGGAATTCACAGGCATTCAGAGCTTCGTAAAAACTTGCAGACAAGACATACACACATACATACACACATATACACAAAAGGGAAACTGCACTCAAAAAAGTTCAGTTATTGTCATGGATCTTTCACATATCCATTTTACAGTAATGGTTGTTCATAATTGGAAAATACAGAAAACAGGTACAAAATTATAGCAGTGCCAGCCTTCAGGAAAGAGGAGAGAGGTTTGACAGGGTGAATTTTTATGAGTCATGTCAACTAGATTGCACCAAATTGGTCTGATTGGCAATAACACAAAGCAGCTACTTATTTTGAAAGACATTGAAATCTATCAGATAAGGCATTACAGGGTAAATACTGGATAGAAATGGTCCCAAGTAAAACCCACAACAATATAAAATAAATACAATGATATACATGGAGAGGTATAAACTGCTTATTTCTAAGCTTACCACAGCTATCAAAGCTAATACTGATGATTTATAAGCAGAAACTGTTATTCCATTATGTCACTACATTCTCAATTCATATTCTGAACTCATGTTCCCATGAGTTAAGAAGACACATCATTCAGTGCTGTGAATTCACAAAGGAAACATAAGAAAATTTTTGATACACACAAAACAAGGAACTAGTGGCTGGAGAGTGAAAGGTCAATATTCCAAAGATAGCAAAAAGTGCATTATAAGAATTGTATAGTTGCTATTCAAGAGAAGAAAGACTTTGGAAAACAACATAATTATTTGAAAACTACAAACTTACCTAAATCAACTACCCAAACTTATAAATGTTCTTTTAACCATGTGTTCTGACAAACTTAATATACCAATATACCAAAACCTAAAAAGCTTTCACTATCAAATTTACTACAATATTGCCTTCTCATATGACAGTGAAATCTGAATTGTATTTGTAGAATACAAGTATTATCTTTCAGAGGAAAATTATCAGAGATGTTCCTTATATATTTTTCTAACTCTACTGTCTTCAAAAATATTTGCAAGGATGCAAAGATATAAGCAATGTCTATCTCCAAAATATTCAACCAAACTACTGAATATAGACTTCTATGCCAATATTGTCACCCAAAATATTATTCATATCCCTCTTTTTGACAAGGGCCCCTTTTTGAAGTTCACTACAACAAATGTACACCTAATGTACTTATATACATATTTATTTCGTCCCGTCTCCCTTACACCCTCTATTTTCAGTAATACGAGCAGATTAGAGAGAGAAAATATTTTCTAATCATTCAAGGAGGGAAACTCTGGACTCTACAGTCAGACAATGGGGTAAAGGGATTTACAGTGGTTTAAAATGGAGTTTGATAAATTAATGGAAGAAATTAAATGACAGCTTAGTGGAATTCTGGAGTTATAAATGAAGGTTGGGATTGAGATATTTGGTGTGTAAATTTTAATATTGTTAAGAGGAACTGAAAAAAGTGACTTGCTGTCTATTCATCATGTTTGTGCCATATTTCTATTATGCTAATACAGTGCTTCAGGGCTTCTGTTGGTAACCTGCAAGGGCATACATAGGTTTAGACTCTTTTTTTTTTTAATTCTTGATGTATCAGTAGACTTTGATGTATTTTCACCCTTTTATGAAGCACTGAATTGCCACAGCAAGACTGAATCTGACACAAGGAAGGCTGGTGTTCCCAGAGGTTTTAAATTCTTGAGTGACTCCCCTTGACCTGCTCATTTAGCATGCTCAGCTAACTGGAATGGCAGATATCTCTGGAGTGGCTAAAGGTATTTCTCTGTGGTTAAGAACCTTTTACCAGAATGCATAGGAAATTTCAAACCTAACAGTGGCTCCTGCGGGATTAAATGATTGGTGCTGCTACATGAGCTTTCCAATTCTTTTCGTGTAGTTACTAATAATCAGAGTACTTTTTTTTAAAAAATTTATTTTCCCTATGATCAAAAGTCAGGCTTAGGTTGCTGGGAATTTGTTGGTAAGAGATGTGTGTATGTAGAGAAAATGTTCCAAAATCTGTTGGCTTAAATATATACTTCATAGATGGAGGGAACCAGAAGACAATGACCTTTAACCCTCTGTTTCTAAGTCATAACTGAGACACCTTCGTTCTAAGCCATAATCTGAGAGTGCAGAGAAATTTAATAATGAATATACCTTTTAATAGTTTAAATTTTTTCCTTCCATTAAAAAACACAGTATCTAGACTACAAATGTTCAAATTTAAGTTTCTGTGGAGAGATAACATATTTTAAATTTTTTTTTAGTACAAGTAGTAAAGTGTGAGGAAGATTCTAAAGGTGAATTTTTTACACTCTGGATTTGTAGCTGCCTCTTGGCAACTTAAAAAAAACTTAGGAAAATATGCCTAACATTTTTGCTGCTGATGTTAGATTACAAAGAAATAACAGTTATTTCCCTTTTCTTCTCTGCCATTGTACTAGCAGCTCTTTGATAGGACAAAAAATGAAAAATAAAAAGCAAAACCTCTTCTTTTAAATATATTTACATAATTAAGTTTGATTACTTCTATTTCCAAATAACTACAGATTTTTTTTTTTTCCTAATTAAGACTGTGAATTTGACATTGGCATAGACTCTGTTGTCTTTTCCTTCAGGAAATTGTGTACTTCTGCCCACTGAGTGTGTAAAGAATGTCAACAGGATAACATACACAACCAATCTGTTAGTCACATTTCTTGACTGCTCTTCTTATTGGGTTCATTCCCTCAGGATTCTACACTGTTACTACTGTAAAATTATATTGAAAATGTCGTAAAACGTGCAGACTTCTGACTTGACACCAGTATTGAATGTTAACACTGTATATTTAAAAATGTCATTTAAAATATTGCCTAGCGATTTTGTCACAACATGAACAGTTAATTAAAATAATTACCCTGATAAAAATTATTATGTTAGTCCCAGGATGAATAATATACCCTGCTTTATCCGGGCTGTTTTATTTCAATTTATATTACAGGACACTGTTGGCAGGCATCATTCAAAAAACTTCCACCCAGTAGAAACCACGGTATGAATATTAGATCTGTGCCTGGTTTCCTTAGGCAGGTAAGACTTGATACTTCTGATATCTGGGATATCTACTAGCAAGCATGGAAATTGCTAAGATTGAAGCAAAGCTTCTGACCTTGCAGATGTCTTTCCCTCAACCTACTTCTTCCATAACTTTTCAAAGTTCTGTTCTGGCATTTTTTGCATAAGTAGTACTGGCAAATTTTACTCATAAGGTATGTGCATAGCTGCATTTAAGAGCATTTGCAGATGCTCACTGGGTAGCAAATGCATCCCTAGTGTATCTTGTATATCGTTACTTGCCCACTATTGCCCTAATTTATGTAACTCTGTGTTCTTGGAACAGGTTTGAACAGCTCTTATCTGCTTTAGACATTCTCATGAAAGTTTTATCTTCCAAGCTCTTTTTTTGATAATTCATAATGATTTATCAGGTTTACATATTTGCATAAAGAGCACTGTATCAAGGCAAATGAATGATCTGTAAAAAGGAAAAGAAAAAAGTATACTGACATTGCACCTGCAGTTACTGTTAATTGGCCTCCATTAACTTCAGTAGAGGAAAGTCAGTTTACCACTTGAGAACTTTCTTCTTTCTTCCATAAGTTAAAAGGCTTCTTGGGTTGAGTCCTGATAACAGTTTACACTAAACTTTGAAGAACTTTATATGGTAATAAGGACTGTTCCCTTATGGATTTTGGTACTGTGAATGGTAAATAATATAAGAATTTAAAGTAATAAGAATTTTAGAATAAGGTTGCTTCTCATATTTAAAATGCAAAGCTTTATTACAGACACTGGGGTAAGGATTTACCCTACGCAAAGAGAGACATGTCATTTTTGTTTTCAGATGAGCTGCTCTGTCCCGAGACTCATGTTAAATCTAGAAACAGAAAGATTAAAAGGAATAAGCTTTGAGCTGAATGTACTTGACACTATCTCATTAAATCTGGCAGAATCTGAACTTTAGAAGTGCCTTTAGTTGTCCAGAAACACAGCTGTTTGATTGACATCATGCTACAAGTGGAGTCCCCAGCATATAAATGAATATCCCTGACTGGAGATAATGCCCTGAGCACATGAGAAAGCAATCACCAAAGAGTCATAGTCTCTTATTAAGGTATGCATAATGTGCTACCATATCCAGGTGACCTGCAAAGACTCTGCACATAATAAAAAAGAAAAAGTAATAAAACCTTTTCCCCACTACTGAGAATTTCCACTATTCAGATATACAGGATTTTCTCCCATTTCCATTATCATGTATTTATTCACCATTCTTTGAAGTCCCTACTCTCCTTTATGTGTGTTTAATCTTTTCCCCTTTTTGCAAATTCTCTTCTCCCAGTTTTCCACTCCGTTTCCTGCCACAATCTTACCTTCTGCCCATCTGTATCTTTGTTGCTCTTTCTAACATCTCTTTTCCCTGGTTCACTGATATCTTTCCCTTCTGTTTATGACTTCCCATTTTCTCTAATACCAACCTTTTCTTTTTTTCAACTTTCTTATTTCTGAAGAGATGTAAAAATAACCATATGGTGTCTAAGGTTACCAGCAATAGATTCTCTGGAAAAAAAACATAGCAAGGCTAGGGTGATGCATCCACTGGTATACTCCCCTGAATTCCTTTAGTGTGCAACAAAGGCACAACTTGAACTAGTTTGCACACTTGTATTTAATATCTGTTGATGGACTTTTCCTCTGTGAAGGGACATAATTGTTTTTGGAAGCCAGTTACACTGATCTCATCTGGAGCAGTGTTTTGCATTTGAATATACTTGCATTAATTTTAAACATGCTATTAATGCTTGGCGTGTCAGAAACACTGAATAGTCATTTCTTATGCACATTTTCCATGCCATTCATGACTGCTTAACTAGATCACATCCTTCCTCACCCAAGAACAAGATGAGAAGCTTTTTCTGTTCTTAATCTCTTCTCATACATAAGTCTTGATCAGCTTTGACACCCTTTTCATAACTCTTTTCTACTTCTGCTATATTTTTCTGAGATGAGCTGATCATATAAAAATGGGCACAACATTCAAAAGGTGAGGGGACATAATTGATTTATATAATGGTACTAGCTCCCATTTTTATTGCTTGTCAGCTCAGTTACTGGAAGAACCTGTGATAAGGAATTTGGTTTAAAGCTTTTTTTGAAATTCAGATATATCAGCTAGACTGCAGTTTATCCATATGCTTACTGACTACTATGAACAGCTGTGAGCTCCTCTGCAAGAACCACATAGATTCTTTTCATCCATAAATTATTTCTATACCTAATCTGATTTTTATTAATTTGTGTCCAGAAATCAGATTTATTCTCAGACCCTTCCTGTTATTCTTTAAAAATGCAGTTGACAAGAGAGTTAAATAATCAGTTAATGTTTATTTTTCATGTTTGACTGCCTTTAGAACTCTCTGGTAAGGGCTATCTGGTCCTGTCAATGTTTCTTCACTTAGGTACTCAAAATATCCCCTCACTGCAGCAACTAGGTATTGCTGGATCCCTTGGTTCCTCCTTGTTTCAACACAACCCTTCTGTTTGATACTTCCATCTTTTTGCATGTTATCTGACAGATCCTCGTATGAAATCCGAGTTCTGCTAGGCCAGCTGCTGTCTAAGTCTCCTGAGTCCCAGGTATCTCCAGGCCAGAGATGCATCAGAATACATGAAAGTTTCTTGTTCTACCAGTATTAATTCATTCCCTTTGATGATAAAAGAAAATATTCTCTGATTCCTTTACTATAAAAATATCCCACAAGAAACTATTTATCCAGTATTCAATGTACAGTTCAAAAGAAGTTCTGAAAAATAATGTTGGTTTGAGTTTAGCGTTTAAAGTATTGTCAATTTTCTTTTAATGAGACAACTTTTCAGTGGACAAAACAGGTGATGGACAAAATTGCAATGTTATATTTCAGCAGTATTTTTCATGTGAAGTCCAGGTGAAGCATGAGAAGGGAAAAAAGAAAACCACAGATAAATAAAACCTAATATGAATAAAATTACTTAGCTTACTAAGGACCTGCTTTTGCTTCTCTGTTATGCAAGCATTTATATCTTTTTAAAAGTACCCCCCAACATCTATGATTTCCTTTTAATCTCTCTCAAACTTGCATTCAATAGAAGTGTCTTGGTTGTCTAATATTAATCTATAAGGTGTAGTCAAAAATCAAGACCTCATTTTAGGGTTCAGTTCTTTTTCTGCACTGGAGATGAGAGACTCATATATTTAAATCAGAGCAAGAAACTAGATTTCTTTGATCTCTTTTAATGCCGTGGGTGCTCATGATACAATTACGCTAGTAACAGAAGTTACCAAATAGCCTCCACTAAAAAACTGATAGATAGATAGATTAGATAGATAGATAGATGGAATCTCTACTAGTTTGAGTAGTTTTTTGAGGAGGAAGGTGTTAATTACTGAATTAACATTGAAAGTGTTAAGAAATCACTTCTCTCCCTCAAAAAATGCTAATGTTCACATTAGTGCTAAAAGCCCCTTTTTTTCTTTTATGTCTTGAATTATTTGAAGTTATATATTTAAAAGTTTCTCTGTAAGTCAAGAGAGCTCAGAATCAAGAAAAGTCGAGTTTCTAAAGACTCACAATTTTATACTGAGCAACAGGAAAGAGGAGAAGAATATAAGTGCAAGACTCCTCTCAGGGTCAGCTGCTTGTGGTTCCACCAAGGAGTTACTGTATTATATGAAATGTTGACTTTTGGCCTGCATGAAAGAAATGAGCATTTGATGGAGAACCAGTGGGCACAAAAAAATCTATATGGAATTTATCTGTGTGCACTTGAGGAGGGGGAGAGGGGGAAGTAAAGAAAGAATACAAGGTTTCTGTTAAGTATTGAGGGAGGAAAAAACCAGTAAGCTCCAGTGAATGCCAAGGTGACTGTTCAGCTGCAGTGCAAGATGTATGCTCTGTGCCACATGATGCACGTGCGTCAGTGCTGAGCATCACAACTACCTTTTGGAACTGAAACCAGGAGGGAGACCCAAACAGCAGCTGAAGATTTCAAGTTAACAAAACTGACATGGTCAAGGATATCAATCTAGAAATAACTGGACTTAATTTTAAAATTTTAAAAATAAGGTCATTACAAACAGAAATTAACTGTCAACAATTGACACTTAAATCATAACTACATTGCTACTATTTGCCCATACTACCCTTTGATATAAGTTCCACTAGTGTCTACTGTCATTAAATGAAGAATCTTTAACTCAAGGTCCTCCTGCAAATCGTTTCCTATTCCCTAAAAATACAGAAACATTTAGATATTACTGCAAATTTATTTCAAAGTCAGGTGAGAATGAACACTTAGTTCAATTTTCATAAGAATATTGGGAAAATTTCATATTTCACTTTCTGTTTAACTGTGGGATCATTGCCTTTTAAATCTACATATTTTATACAAGTTATGCATACTGTATTTTATACAGTATGTGTTCAAATTTGCTTTCAGTAAGCAAAGCAAAAAGACTTTGATGTTTATACTACTTCAGTGGGACCAAAATTAATGTGGCTTGAATTTTCATTTCCAGCAAAATTTGTATATAAAATGCTCATGTTGATACCTAATCATGCATGAGGAGGTACTTGAAGGTAGTCCTTTTTTCAGGTTGGACATCTCAAATATTGACTGGCCTACATTTTGTTCTGTCATTACAATGGCTTACAAAAGGTTCTTTAAAGTGACAACAAGCAAAACAAACAAGTCCACCATTCGCAGTTACTAATTCATAACTACAAGAAGCATCCAGGTTTAATAGTTACCTTAAATATACTTCTTCACAAGCCTTTGATTTTGGAAGGGAGCTTACTAATGCAGGTATCTGCTGGGTGAGCCTGGGAATGGAAATAATTTTCAGACTCACTGACATAGCTTAGTAGCAACACGGCACTCAAAACTCCTAAACTTCACGATCATGGTGCTTTCTGTGACCTTGAAATGTAGACAATTCTTTTAAATGTATTTAGACAAAGTTCCAAAGGAGGAAAAATTGCAGGAATTGTTACTAGTGGCAGTTCTGACCTTGATAGCATGAGGAAGCAGCGGAAGGGAAAGAAAACTAAAAATTATTCAGGAGGCTGGACCCACGGCTTCAAATGACTAGTTATGCAGGAGTTTGAGCCACCACCTTATCTTTTATAAACATATGCTTCTCTGTCATTATTCTTGAATACAACAGGGAGATTTTTCCGAATACTATTTAATTGAATCTATAATGTGGTTTTTTTTCAAAAGTTCTATTACTTTGAAAATTGAAAATCTGCAGGGGAATGCTCCAAGCTTTAGAAACAGAGGAGGGAATTGCTCTTGCAATGGCCAGACTAAGCCACTCATTATGTAGAATTATTTTGCATTCAAGTAAATGAAATGCAAAATCTAGAGATGTTACTGTGAATATGCAGTTTTCAGTGAAGTCTTTAAACCGTCTTGCCCACAAAGATTTGCAGAGAAGCCAAAGCTTGAAGTCCTTTATTAAGCAAAGGTTTTACTGACTCTAAGGACCTAAGGAACAGCTTGACAGCAGTTTAGTATCAACAATGCCTTTCTGGAAATACAGTGTGGGTTGATTTTAGAATGCTCTAAGGAGAGTGCAGCCAGACCACTTGGGCATCACAATTTGCTTTTCACTATCATTACAGTATTCATTCAGCAGCATCAGTACAGGAGTAAGCCACAAAATAAGATAAGCAGGGAAAAATGCAGTAGCAGCATTTCCTGTTTAAAACCAAGGCCTACATTGGCTTTAGACCCATCATACTGAATAAATAAACAAGTAATCCCACAAGTGATTTAACTTGAATTTGGCTCTGCTGTGAGCAGGGAGGACTGGGTCACATGACCTCCAAAGGCCCCTTCTAACCAAATTATTCTATGATTTTAAGCACGACTTGAACTTGATAATACAAGTTCTGAATTGGGAATGCCTCAGAAGATGCAGATTCAGCTGACAGAATCTAGCATAGTCTAGAGATGGAATGGATCAATACGCAATGACAAACAGTAAAGTGAAACCTGGAGCCTAACATTTGGCAGTAGGAGAAATACTGAATATTAGAATTTATTGTAAATTACCAAGAAATTCTAAAAAAAGAGCCTTATTATGCTATTATTTCTGTCTCCTCTGAGGAATGCTGCTTACTGAAATGTTTCTCCTTATAAAAGCCTACATATCCTTATTTATTATTTTTCAAGAATATTCAGCTTTTACCTTTGCTCCTTTGGGAAACTTGCAGATGTGAGTTGCTTGATTCTGCTGCTGTCAGTTATCACGAATAGGGCCTTATTGCTCATTCAATCTCCAATTTCACTAGGAAATAGCAACTAGGTGCAACTTCTGCGAGTGAAGCCTCAGAATATGTTCCTTCTCATAAAATTCTTAGGCCCAAACTCCAGATTACTTTTGTGATAGCAATGATGACGGAGAGACAGGAAAATGTTACCTACTACTTTGTCTTTGCTGAAGAAATATACAATTGAAAACCAAAATTTAAAACGAATAATGACATTGTGACTGCATCAAGGATGAATTTGAAAAACTGGAAAATATACTTCAACCACCTTCTCTATCTGACCACATTCACCTATTTATATATTCAACCCATATGTTTTGATTTAGGTTCATTGCGTTCTGGGTACTTAATCATGTGTATACACACCAAGACTAAATTTGTTGCTAGTGGAGCAATCACACAATAGATTTGAAGCAAACTCCAGTTTTCTGTATTTGAAATTAAACTCCCTTGGTTGAGATATACATAACAGCACTCATTGCTACTCTTTGCATTATTGTATTGCAAGGAGTTTGACAACAACATCCTATTACCAAAGTAGGATGTTCATTTACTCTTAATTCCCTAGATAGAGATCAAAATCCTACTTCAATATGGTCTTTCTGCCTCTTTTGTTTTCCTGCATATACTAAACATGAAGTCACCAAACCTTGGGTTTCAATCTGAAAGAACTTATGGACGCATTTACATTATATTCTCACACAGAAAATCCCTCTGTCGTTTTGGAAGAGTTTTATTTACAGGCCAAGGAATCTAACTGAAAGCATTACTCTCTCAGTGAGTTGGGTGCACAATGCACTCTGTGCATTTGCTGTTGTTTTTAGCTGCTTCAAATGGGGAAGAATTTGTAATACTGGACCAAAGACTCCAACTGACTCCTTTGCAAATGATTGTTATTTGATCAAACTAAAGCAGATATAGAATTAGATACTAATAACCAGCAGAATTATGTAACAAAATCCTCAAAATCCCACTATTTTGTAGTCCACTGTCATTATTTTATCAGGAAATATTTTCCTAATTACAAATGCTTTAATCAGCTGAAAGATACCCACCATTAGCAAGCAGTTCAAAACTGTTACAGGTTCTTTTTGCTATTTTACTTGGTCTTGGCACTACAGTTCATTACTAAGCTAACAACAAACAAACAAACAAACAATCTGTTCTCTTCACAGGGACTCCAGCTAGCACTGTGTTAACATTTCCAGCAAAATTCACAACCACAAGGCTGTCTCTGTGGATTTCATTATAAACTCTGTTCATGTCCAGTTCTCTCTAAAGCACGCCCAAAATCAATATTTTGCTAACAGAAATGTATTTAATGGTTTTACTTCAAACTCATGTAAAGCCTCTGGTATCGGTTAGAAGCAGACAGAACAACATTTTTGGAGCTCTGAGAAATCACGCATGAACTCCCTTTCTGGGTTAGATTTTGACCAGATTTAAAGTAGTTTAATGAATCCAGATAAGTTTTGGGATTGCCAAGCATTTATTCAAACTTCCAGAATCTTACCATCAATAACTTTAATGACAATTATCATTTAAAAAGCCATAATCCATGGCCTTTCAGTTGACAGAAAAATCATGAGATATTTAGGCTGATATGCCTAGAGCTCTCAAACTTTTTCTGTCCCCGGTTATCTTTAAAAAGTCACAGAGAGCAGGAGAGGTTCTTGAGAATAAAAACATCAAATCACAAAGTTGGAAGGGACCCAGAAGGATCATCGAGTCTTCGCAGGACCATCCCCAAGAGTCAACCCATGTGCCTGAGAGTATCCTGTGAATGCTTCTTAAACTCTGTCAGGCTTGTTGCTGTGACTACTTCCTTGGGAGCTTGTTTCAGTACCCAAACATCATGATAGGGAATGGATTTTATCTGAATTAAAAATATCGAAAAGATACTTTTGCAAAATTTTGAAAATATTAAGGTGATTCAGTAGTCCAGTGTAGTGAACTGGTTGCCCTGATGAATAGGGACAAAAAAACTTTTCTTAAATTTCTTGCATATAAAACTACATAAGGTGAATTTATGTTAAAAAAAGTCTGACTGAAAACTCTTCAGCTCATACAATTTAACCTAAAAAATTTACTTTCTAATTAATTAAAGATGATCTAAGTGTCAAAGTTACCTAAACAAAGGTTGGACACAATTCTAGAGCCAATTTGGCTGCAGAATTCTCCTTACTTAAAGTGACATATACTAAATTGTTTGCAGATCAGAGGTTTACCTTCAAGTGAAGATCAGAAAAACTTACTGTAGCCTTCAGAACTTAAGAGAAATAACCCAGAAAAGGAAGATTTCAGATTACCTCCAGATAGGGATTTTGCTCTACACCATATTAGAAAAATACTGAACTAGAATTACTGTTCTACTGCAATGCAGGCACATAGCTATACTATCCTAATTGAACTCTTGGTCTTCTTATATTTCCTTTTTTATTTTTACACATTAATTGAAGTCAAACTGATCAGTTAGGGATTGAAGACTGTTGTTCAATCAGATATATGATCCTTTTATAGATTTTATCAATACAATATAAACATTATTCTTTTATTTTTAGTTTTACACACAACAAGATTTCCAGTTGCATTTCTACACATAATTAGAATGCTAAATAACTGCTTTGAAGACAGTTTAATTTATTTATATTTTCTGTTTGCTAAAAAAAGGGAACAAAAAAAAATCATGAAGATATACTGACCATTGAATTTAAACAAAAAAAACCAGTGAAAAAGTCCATAACTTTAAAGCTAAAAAACCCTCTAGAAATCCTACTGAGTGAGCTTTTCATGGAATTCAGTTTTTAAAATAAATTTAAATAAAACATGTCATTCTCTCAACTTGAGTATTAGATTTCCTTATTCCTCACGTGGCAGCATATACTTCTTCACTCAGACTTGTTGCTACTGTGCAAGTTGTTCCTGACTTTTACGTTGTTCAGAATTTGGTTACTCAATGAATTACAGAAAGGCACAATTGCTGTGATGGCATCTTTTCCAATTAAGGCCTTTGCAGAGATGCCAGTTTAACAAATGTATTTAATAACATTTATAGGTTTAGGAATGCTGGCTCACATTTCAATACAAAATACGTGTACAGTTTGTCCTTGAACTCTGAATGTCATAACACTCACTTATAGGAATGTGCTACAAGCCAATTGAAAGAACAGGCTTCAAAACAAACTATTAAATTCCAAAGAAAACTATACTGCTTCATGAGAGTTAGCCAAGAATGTTATCCTTTTCTAAAACCAAAATAAATACAAGTGATCCTGATGCTTTTATCTGTCAGAGAGATATTGAAGTCTTGTTCTTCACCTAGAATTACAGAATTCACATAAAAGGACGGAATAAAGATCCTTTCTGGTAAGAGAAGGGAGGGGAAAAGAAGTGGATGCAAAGGAAGTGAATGCTTTTGCTGAGAAAAGCAGAAAGGAATAGGGCCTCTTTGCTCTAGTTATGTTCAAGGTTAATTTTTAAAATGCCTCAGACAGGGCACTTAACCAGAAATATAAAAAATAATTACAACACAAATTACTAGGCTCCTTTTTAGCCACTCATTTTCAAACAGCTTTCTGGATTAAAAAAAAAAAAAAAACAACAAAAAACATTGCCAAGAAACTCAGATCCCACAGACAGAGATTTAACTAATTTAACTAATTTAACTAACTAAACCTTATATCCAGAGACCCGCGGTATCACAGCTGGGGTAAGACCACATAGCTGATTTAAACTTTGCAATGGAAAGTAATTTAAACAGGCAGTGGAAGAAATAGAGTTATGCGCTGATTCTTGACATTATGAGCCTTCATATATCAGCGAGTAGTGAGATGGGATAGGTTAAGATGAACAAGTCTTAACAGTCAGAAGGCTGTCAAGAGCAACACACAGTAACTAGAAATCCATAAGGAAACAAGTGACATAGATGTCTAGGGATTCGTATACTTAGTTATATATTTACTTTCTTTTGTCACCATTAATTGAGGGGTTTATTTTATTTTAAAATTATTCACTAAGTGGTTATTGAAAAAGTAGTTAATCACATATTAAAAAAATTAAAAAAATACTCAGCTACTCCTAACTACCTACCTTGTGTGGTAACATCTGAACACTTTACTACACAGAATTTAGCCAAACTTTTATCTGTTATAAATGGATTTTTTGAAATGTGTGTTAGTGTATTTCTGGTTTTCTGTCTGGGGAGAATAAAAGTCTTAATTTCCCCCATCAAGGCTGCTATTCAGAGAGAGAAATCTATTTTCCACACTTTGGAGAGTGTGAAACACATCTCCAAAAGATACTAATGGAGATAATTTTCTCAGTTTGTTATTTTGTATTCCTGTGGATAGTGGTCTGCACAGAGAACAACATTAACTGTGACCCAAATTATTTTGGAGGTAACTACAAATACTTACAAATCCACAAGTGATTCAATTTCTATCAGGAAACTACCTCATATGATTTAATGATATTTTTGTACCCCATTTTTGTATTTAAAAGAAAATGGAGAAAAGTGTGATTTCTCCAAAATAAAATGTAAGGCACAATTTTGCAAGATGAGGAAACCAATTACTACATACAGCATATAATAATTTGCTCATTCTTCATTACTAAGCTTTCCTTCATTAAGAAGTACGCATTTGCATATATTTTCTACTCACTTGGACTTATTTTAAAGCTGGATTTTATGTCGCCTCAAAATATGCCCTAAGAAACAGTTTTAAGAGCAGAAAAGTGTTGTGTACACATCGAAGTGTCTCTGTCCAGCCTGCATCTACTGGCTTTACTACACAGCAAAACTGGGAAGCTGACTTGAGAGTATGCATGGCATTTGCTTATTTATGATTCTGTGAGCAGAGTGGGACATCAGTCAGAGCATAGCAGTACTAAGAGAATTTTTTTACAGAAGAATATTTTGCATCTGGTACCTAAAGCCAATAGCCATCTCCAGTAGTGTGACAAATGCAGGACTTTAAAAGCACGGACACTGCAAAGAATTAAACTGATATTTGCTGTATGTTAGAGGGTTCCAGAAGAATGGTCGTAATTGTCCTTGTGTTGAGCTTGTCTGAGTCTAAGGTGGGTAAACAGGCCTGACAGACATCCTTCCCCAGAAATCCTTCAAGGACATTTTAAAGTGCTTCTTTGTGCGAGAAACCATCAAAAGTAGAGAGGAGGCTCAAAGAGACGGCCTTCCTCTGGAGTCACTGGAGCGTGTTCAGAGACACAAAGATAATCTACGCTGCAATTACTGCTATAAAAAAGTCTGTCTCCTGTAAAAGTAGCAGACAGACTACAACAACATTGAAGTCAGGTGCCTTTAGAAGTAAGTTCCCACACACACCTTTTTCTCTTACATAAACAAGAAAATGCTTAGACCATACTGACCTCAGTGTTACTGTCAGTACCCCAGCCTGACTACTTCTAGGGTAGCTCACCTGCTGCTATGCTAAAATGGAAGCAGCAACCTTACACAGCATAAAAGCTGGGCAAATATGTGTATCAATCCAAACCCCATGTAGCTGATGGCTAATACCTTGCCAGATAGTGTGAAAACAGGTTTCTCACGCTTTTGTTATGATTCCTCTGTAGTACTTTTGTCCTAAAAAAGGGATGTGAAGCTAAAGGTGACATAGCAGGATCGAAGGAAAATAGCTTGTGTTTCTCCAGACCATGTATAGATATCCTGTGGAAATCATGGTGTGGGTAAAAAAAGTGACTACAGAAATGTTGAAGTTACACTTAACTCTCAAACTGTTTCCTGTAATGCCCAAAGCCTGTTGAAGGGTAAAGGCCACTCGCTTAGGAGAAGTATGCAGGGAGATAGGCAATAACTAGTTAAGTATCAGAGATTACTGAAATTCTGAAGAGTCCTTGTTCAGTCCAATCTAATTATTTTATTCCTGGAGGCTGTAGCCTTCCCAAATGAAGAGAAAAGCTCAAAGTAGCTGACAGACTCTGAAACAGTACATAGCCATTGTGCCACACCACACTGAACATCCAAGGCCAATTGGGAAAACAGAAACAAGGCTCTATAGGATCACACACTGATGAAGCAGAAAACAAAAACTGTGGTACCTGCATCACGTTTACATATTTTTATTTGGTTTTGCCTGGGAAAAAAAAAAAAAAAAGCCCTGGAGGAATACCAGGACTATACTCCCTGCCTTTATACAGCGTGACTTTTACAACAGCTGTTCCCTCAGAATGGTGCATTCTCTCTCTACCTTCTGTATTTCCATAAGTATACAAAACTCACAGTGTTTGACATGCTGCTTATTTGGATACAAACATATTTTTAGAACTTTGAATCATTTGGCCTCATCTCCTATTTATTTGGGACTTTCTCACTTGGGTAAGTGCTACACGCCAGATGGTATGGTCAGGACTTTTAAACTTCATTCATATGTTTCAAGTAGAGTCTATCACATGCAATTTAGGTTCTGAAATACTTGACATCCTTAAATCTGTTGACAATATTGGTAGTATTAGCTATTCACAGAAAATGTAAACAATGGGGACATGTTTATTTTTCTTTTGTCAGACGTTCTTCTCAGTCATATGAAACAATTTAAACTGGAGTTTTTGATGTAACAGAAATGAATCATGACAGAGCTCATATGTTAGATTCTCTCTCTAGAAGAAGGAAATAATTGTCCTCTGTAATCTTACAAAAAAAGACTAAAAGCATGTTTAAAATCTTATTAAAATCAATTAATTTATTGATAGAAAATATGGGCCTCCTTTTAAAACACTGAAAATATGCATTTTTGCTCTGCTAATGTTTCAGAGTGAACTATAGGGTTTTCAATACTCAGAGATGCAAAGAGGGCCATCAATAAAACTTTTACCCTTGACTTTGGGAGGGCAGATTTTGGCCTAC
>NW_020955689.1:631707-676170 GCF_003031625.1 Empidonax traillii
TGTCCCAGTGTGCCAAAAGATGAGCCAGTGGGGAAGACGACTGGCCTGGATGAACAGGGAGATTTTGAAGGAAATTAGGGGAAAAAGACACTTTACTGACTATGGAAAAAAAGGGCTGGCTACTCAAGAGGAGCTTAGGAATATAATTCGGTCATGTAGAAGGAAAATTAGAGACAAAGGCACAATTTGAACTCAATATAACCACTTCTGTTAGGGATAACAAGAAGTGCTTCTACAAATACATCAATAGCAAAAGGAAGGGCAAGGAAAACCTCCATCCTTCGTTGGACATAGGGGGGAACACAGTCACCAAAGATGACTGAGGTAGTTAACACCTTCTTTGCCTCGATATTCATCAGGACAGGTGGCCCTCAGGACAACTGGCCTCTGGAGCTGCAGACAGAGATAGGAAGCCGAAAAGCCCTCCTGTAAGCCAGGAGGAATCAGTTAACAACCTGCTGAGCCACTTGGATCCTCACAAATCTATGGGACCAGATGAGATCCATCCTAGGGTGATGAGGGAGCTGGGGGAAGGGCTCTCCAAGACACTCTCCATCATTTACCAACAATTCTGGCTCACTGGTACTGGAAGGCTGCTAAAATGTCTCCCCACAACCTTCTCTTCTCCAAGCTGAACAACCTCAACACTTTACTGTTTCATCAATCTTTAATGATGAAATGAAACACTTTTTTGTTAGTTTTTGCATGACTTCACTGCCTGGAATGTGAAAGTACTGAAAGCAAACTTCGTGGTCTTGTTATTCACTCAAGTTTTCAATTTATTTCTTTCCAGCACACATATAAAAATTCTCAGTACAGAATTCTGTTGAGACTTTACTAGTAATCTCCTTCCACCATAGCAATTCCTACCATTCCACATATTCCATGTCTCTACTGCTACCTGCACAAGGCAGATACATTAGTACTTTTTTTTGCCTTGTAAGCAATGCTGATAGCATCTGTGACACACAGAATGGCATGCACTATGCCAGCTGCTGTGTCCATCAGAACACACCAGAGGTGGGGAGCACCCTGTTAAACAGTAAATACTGTTCCTATTATTAATAGTAATAAATTAGTGCTTGTTAACAGTAAATTCTCAGAAGAATAAAAATAGCTTAAAGAATATATCTAGAACTCAGACTAACACTTGCACATTCTATTAAAGATCACCTTGTCCCCAGAAAATTAAAAAATAAATAAAGCACAACTAGCATCACTGGGAAAGTCAGAAGCACAGACACAAAGTAGCATGATGAAGATTTTGCTGCATAGCCAGCAAATGAAAAATATCTGTTCATTCAGTCTGTAAAGCCTTCGGCTAGGCCACTTAATCTTCTACATATCAGCCTTCTAACATCTACAGAGCTGAGAATATTTTGGTGTTCTTGGATGACATATAAGCACAGTAAGAATTAATGGACATCTTGGCTAACTCACCAATATCACTAGATATCTTGAATATCTAAGAAACTGGGCTGGCATTCTATTTCTGCATCTTGTAGCGTGACTATTAAAACTCTTACATTGAATGGTTGGGGTAGGGGAGAGAGGTAAGAGAAAAGAGAACAGAAGGCTCTTTTTTTTTTCCCTACTTGTTTAGCCTGCCACTTGGGATCGGCAGAGATGAAGACTGCCAGCTGTGAATTTTCCTTTTGCTGCTCTATTCAGAGCTAAAATGGGTATTTTCACATAGAAAACTTCCACAGGCAGCATATGCTGTGCTAAGTGTTTAGAGCATTTTGATTCCTAGATGTATATATTGTCACTCCCAGGTACGAGCAATATCATTTAACACCTTGTGATGTTAGAGAAGATGATACACATGGCAATAAAGGTGATAGACTAAAATGAAACTAAGACAGTGCAATTCACCAAACTTTACACAGGACCGCATCTGGTATCACGAAAAGCCAGTAAATGCATTAACAAAAAGATTTTCCTCTTCAAAGTTTTGCAAAATGCAATTTCCACTTGGTTTCTCCTTGCTTTCAGTTCCTAAAAATGCTATTGTTCCAACTCTAACATCGAAAATATCATCATATAAGATCAGTTAACATCCTCTCTTACTTGCATTACATTTGAGGCCTATCTAGGTTTATAAGGGACAAGATGCTTATATATAAAATTCAACAAGTTAATTTACACTGCACTGCATGAGTACCTTTATTTAGGGTCCTGTTGGCATATGTCCACATACAGGATTTCTTAAAGGAAACTACTGTCTCAGAGAGAAATTCATAGAGATGATTGGGTTTCATCTCATCCTCCCCATGAAAATCCTTGAAAAACTGTACACTAACAATACCTCTCCAGTGAAAAGGATCTGCCTTAAGGAAATCCAGAAGCCTTGAAATTAAACTGAGTGCTGTTCTCTTAATGAAAGGTTTTATTGAAAATGAGCTAGGTAAAAATGATTTGGGGTTTAGTGCAAATACTTCACGTGGCTGAATACGCCAAAGATGCTTAGCAGTTTAACCTTCTAAAGGCATGATTACTAAGAGACATTCAAAGTAACAAAGCAACCAGATCAGAGCTGTTATTATAATTTTTCCATCTGCTCTGACATCAGAGTACTTGCCCTTTAAAGCACTAGATTTTTAAGTATTACTCTCTTCAGCCACTGAATGAGTAATAAAAATTAGTAACTTGATACCATTGAAAAATATGTAATTTTAACCACTGTATTTTTAGCAGTGGTACTATACCTTTTCTTTTAAAAAAAAGAAGTGTACCTGTATCATGTCTGTGAGACATCTGATTAGAGGCAGGTAGGCATGTTTCTTCTTTTACCAGCTGTACTCCAAATTTTGGTTCCTTTGCTTAGTAACAAAAACTGAGCAAAGCAGACCTATTGCAAATGTCCTGTAATATATTGAAGTAAAAATGTCAAAATGTTTTCACAGATAGGTGGAAAGTTCTTTTCAGTAGTCATGACTACTGAAAGCCCACTGTGTAGATTATAAGAAAGTAAAAAGTGTGCTCAGGGAAGAAGAATCTGTAAATGTATTTCCTTTATGCAAATGCAGAGTAATGAAGCTAAACTTCATGTATGCACAAGTATCTATAATTAATTTCTTAATTTAACTCTTGAATAAAACTACCATAGATTGACTATTTGTCATGTCACCTTCCAGATGCTACTTGAATTTATTCCTGATATAAGGTTATTGCCTTCAGCAAAAACAAACATTCATTTGGGACCTTCTCTTTAGTAGTAAATCTGCACATGAAGAAATGTCAAGGTAAAATCGGCAGAATTTCTATTCACTTCAGATGATACAAAACCACTTTCAATATATAAAAAGATATTGTCTACAAGCTTCCTTCCATTGAAGACTGAAAGCTGCTTATGGAGTTCTAAAATATACAAAAGAGAGACAGATCTTGAGGAGAAGCTTTTAAAAACACACCAACAGGATCAGTAAGGCAGATGTACATGGGAGGGCAGTATAGGTTCCTGAAATGCAATTGTAAACACATTTGATTGGTCTGATTTGACAGGACAACCATAGCCTAAAGAGGCATCTTATCCAGAAAAGCAAGGAGCAAACAAAAACCAAAAACCTGTTTCAATTATAAGAGTAGAGTAACATATTCTGAGAGCTTAGTGCTTTCTTCATACTTCCTACATCACTCCCAAAGTTACTGAAAAAATTCCCTTCGTGTTCAACTGCTTGACACAATTTTAAAGCAGATTAAAAGTATCACTACAAAAAATAATTAGAAACACAGGAATTTCACTTACAGAGAAAAAAAAGTAGGTAAAGTTGGGCAATAGTTTTACCAGACGGTTTTATTCCTGCAGGATTAATCACAGCTATGCCAAGCTGGTGGTAGAATTCCTACTGCTGTGATGCATGTCCTGGCTAATTCAACCATCTACTAGCACTTTACTTTAACATATGAATACCTAGTAATGTACTGAACAAAATTATACTGAAACTGGAACTTAAGAGAAGTCTAAAATGAAAGTAATTTCTTTTTTTTCCTATTACTTGCTGAAATGAACAGGGCATTGGGTCTCCATATGATCCTTCCCAGACTTTGTGGAAATTTATGGAAGGCAAGACGGTGACAAAAAAACATTCTCTTTATAACATGGAAATATTTTGCTGCATGCCAGTGGGTTGCATTTTTAAGCCTTTCTATTACATGAGATGGACCATCAGTTCTTTGAGATGTCTCCATGTATTCCTAGTTTTAGTGCACGGCAAACAATGAACAGTGGGTGAATATCACCAAAATGCCTCTGTCAAATTGTGCAGCTGACGTAAGTGCAAATTGTGGTGCCAAAAGTCATGGGGTTTTTTTGGAAGTATATTTGAGATCCAAGAAACAATTCACAGATTTCTGGTAGCTGAACACATCTAGCACAGGCTGTGAAAGATGCACTCATTTTATCTATGTAGACTGTAGGCACTTTTGGAAAAGAAACACTGCTGTGCTCATAAACGTGTTTGTTTGCAAAACATGGTCCAATTTTAAAGGCTTTCAGTGCTCCTGCTTGACATTTAGACCTTTTCCCGAAAGAGACATGTAGTTGAGATGATTTTCCATATGTCTCAGGTTTATTCAAAAGAAAGGCTAACATTCATGAGCTAAGGAAACATTAGACCAAGGTCCCAGTTGAGATCAAACCAGAAGAAAGAAATGCATTAACCCCTTCACAAAAACCTTTTCATAACTTTGACTAAAAACGGCCTTTTGCATGACTAACCTTTGATAAGCCAGGAGAGATATGACAGGCACCTTCACTGCAATATATTCTCAATGATTTCAAATGAAGTAAACACCCTGGAACTGACTGATAAGAGCCTGAAGCTTGGTTTATGTTATTGTTAGCTACCCATAGGGAGAACCTTTTTCACACAGCTCAGGGAATCTGATCTTTTCCTGGAGTTTTACATAGTTATCTTCTGCTTTTTTCAGAGTAGGACACTTCTAACATACTGAAACAGAGTAGTGTCAGAACACAGAGATGGTGTGTCAAGAGAAATTAATATAAAAACAATTAAAGATAATGTAAATGAAGACATATTAATCAAATACAAATTAAGCAGGTAGCACACTTAGGAATAATTCCTTTTATTGATCAAATATATTTTAAGTTTCTCGTGCCATCCTCTACCATGAAGCTGCCTAGAGCATCATGCTTCACATCTGCTTTTGCATCCCTAGTTTCTGAGAAGTAGGAGACAGGACAAAAGCAAACATGTTAGACCACCATCGTGAAGATGTTCTATCAGCCTTATTTCAAGAAACTGAAGAGCCCACTCAGTAAAAATCAAGGTTAATTTAGTATTTCAGAGCACTGCTTCCAAGTTCTGAATAACAGAAAATATTAACACAGTTTTGAGAATCCCAGATGTCAGACCTATTCCTGATTTGGACATCAATATTAACCATTTTCAAGAAAATTAACTGCAAAAGGAAAAAATTAGATAATGTTCTCAATTGTAATGCACACGAAGGAAAGGGAAAAGAGTTAAGCTCACAAAGAAATTAAGAACAGAGAACAGGGTAAGATACAGGCTGAAAAAGTACACTTTATCAGCTGCAGGACCCCAACTCTATTTCTTACTTTGTTGGCTGCTAGACTGGAGTTTTTCTTCCTTATTTTGTTAAAAGCTGAGCTCTCATCCATCTTCTCTGGACTATTTAATAATGTGAGAATGAACCTTCTCATCCTCACTAGTACCACAACTTTTATTTTATCACCTATTTTCTTCAGGGACAGAACAACTTTCCCTGATTCAGAGTACTAAGGCTACAGACTAGTTTTGCTCCATGCTGATTAAGCAAGAAATCAACAGACTATTGAGATGCACCTGCATCTCAATGAATCACCTGGTTATCTGCTTTCTAAAAATGTAGTTATCTAATTAAATATAACTTTTCCAGAAAGATTAAATGATGGCAAATTCACTTTGCCTTGAGAATTCTTTATTTTGACCACAAACCACTGCTCTTTATTCCACGTGTATTTCCCATTGAGTAGCTATTGCTAATCTACTGAAGACATGAATATCAGGCCATGTAAGCATGGTTGATTATTGTGTGCCTAATTAAAGAGCCCAAGCAGGCAGGTCAAGGGATTTCAATGGACCTATGTTTACATGTCTCAGGGCTATTACAGGAGGATAAAGACTTTAAAGTGTTTTTTCAGGGATTTATAAAACTGATGTTATTTTTCTAACTATTAAGATTTGTATGAACTGTGGATGTTAATGCAAAAGAAAACTGTTTTGTGGAAAAGACAGGAAAGAATAAAATGGCAGAAGCCTCTTCTTACCACATATTTCAGAGACGTTAAGGAACAGTACCAGAATTATTAGCTTAGATGATTTTGCCTTCTGTCCAGTCAACCCAAAAATAACTTCTTCAAAGAATATGAAAAGCCCACAAACACAGACAAACAACTGGCAGGATGAAATAGGATAGATCTCTGAAAACAGAGGCAGAGGTGGCCACATCTTGGTCAAGATACAAGTTTAGCTAAACAGAACAGTATACATTACCAAAGAAACATTCACGTATTGTATTGTTTTGGTTTTTTTTTTAACACCTTCCTTTTTCTCCATAATCTTTCATTTTACTGAAAAAACCCCACATAGTATAATTTATAATCCACTAGTTTTACCCTCAAAGAGAAAGCTGCAAGAACTCAAATTCTATCAGATCTTCTACAACTTCCTGTAGCAAAGGTAGGAACTGGAGTGACACACTAACTCTCCACTAAGTAAAAGCTAAAGTAGGAAAGTGGATACCTAAAAGTATACACTCAGAAAGAGAATAACTGTCAGCTCTCATCCTGATATTGAGCTAATAAGATACATACTGTAAAATTTTCACCAATTCATTTACAGGTGACTTACAGAAGAAGGAACATCTCCTTAAGTTTAACAGGAATGTACTGACTACCTTAGTAATACATAGAACAGATATCTTAGGGAATATGTACTCCTAAGATATGGAGAAGGAAAATGAAGTTTCACAACAGCAACATTTCAAATTAAGACATAAACATAGCACAGATTGTTTAGTTCCTTTTTCTATGGCACCCCTGTCAAGACAAGAATATCAACCAAAGTTATTTTTTAGCCTCACCTCTCAGAAGCGTCATCCTTGCATTTGACCTTTTGTTGGCATCTGCATTTCTTTCTGCCAGATCACTGTATTCCTGGGACAGACATGTGGGTCCCTTGGCTGTATTTTAATTAAGATTACCCCTCAACATTCTTCCCAAGTGCAGAATCTCTAACTCTGTCCTTATTATAATGGCTGAGGCTGCATCTGCCTTAAAGTTAAAAGACTTCTGTGGCATGTGATCATAAAGCATAGAAATTATTTCTGAGGTCTTCAAAACTGTCTGAATTTACTAGAGAAATAGCCGCTGTTGTAGGTGTAATTCAGTCATTAAATAGTGCAATTAGCCATTTTATTATTCATCAGTGTGGGTCTGTTTGTTTTGAAGTACCAAAAAAATAGACACAGGGAGAAATAACTCCATTAAGATTCTGAGCAATACCTATGTTTTCCACTACACTGTTACACAAGATTTTTCACTATAGTGAAATTAGTAAAAACTCTGCTAGTACCAAAGTGGTCAAGTGCAGTTAAATCTTTCAGGCGCCTTTCCTAAATGGAGCTATAGCGCATCATTCTCAGGAGGAGTATAAAATCAGCCTGGATTTAAAAGCAGTTCTACATAAAGGCAGAGAGAGAAAGGTATAGACTAAAATGACATTAAAATACAGGTTAAAGGAAACATGGGTAAATGTGTACTTTAAAAATTCGGTGAGGCAGTGTGTGCATGGGGGATGCTTACTTCAAAGTGAAGCTTTTTTACCTTCATCCAAACAGAAAGGAAATATTCAGTATTATATTTTACATTTCAAACTTAATTTATATTGACATGCGACATAAGCCTTGAAATTGCTGTCTTTGCAATTATAAGTATGAAATTCATGTCCCTTTTAAAACAAAAAAGGTGTTGACAGTACAGTGTGGATCTAAGTTTTAGCGCCAGAAGCAACATGCTATCAGTACGTCCCCCAACGAATGTTTGAGAACTTTATGTTTTCATTTAGAGATGAGACCACATGATAAACCTATCAGAGCTACCATCCCTCACCCTCGCCTGGCAGCCTGGGTGATAGAGCCTGCTTTACATTCCGACAGAAGACAAATTAGAGTGCGCTGCACTCAGGCTACGTGCTCTCCTCTTGCAAAAGAACTCATTCATCTCTTCACACTGATTGAGAGATACTGAGAAGTATGTTGGGAAGCGGGGGAGGAGGGCTGAGTCAAAAATTACGGGGAGGGAAGACGAGTAAGAGGAAGAACAGTAGGAAGGGTTCTGCCCAAAGAACTGCTTAAGGAATTCAGGGCCTCATAACCAATCACAGATAAAAAAACCCCATGATAATGTGTAGAGACAGAATAAAAGGTAAAGACACATTCTCAAAAATGCAGTACTATTATTAAAAAAATTATTATGCTTCTAGAACCAAATTAACCCAGAGCATGAAGGTGAAGAAATCACGAGATGCAGGTATACAAGCACATACTGTCCAGACTCAGATTTAAGCAACAACGAGATGTTTGAGTTGCTTAAAAAATGAGTCTGAGAAAGGACTCATTTAACTCAGCATTATTCAGACTGTACTCTAGACAGCTGTCAAATGAGTAATCCTATGGTACCATAACAAAGTACTCTGGATGTTATCTGTGATTTCACTAGAAATTATGAAGAAATAGATGCTACTTACAGCTTTGATTATCTTATCTACATCCAAAAATGACTTGTCTACCCTCTATATGTCAGATCTGAATGTCCATCTATATGTCAGATGTGCACACAGGAGTGGTACTATTATCTGCAGAGTTCAATATCCTTCATATACCACAAATTATTTTGAGTCAGTTTTCCTTCAGCTTTCAAGACAGATTGAAACACTGACTGATGAAAAACTGGAATAATTTTTATCCTTCAGCTTCCAACTCCCACAAAAGGTAACTTATTTTTGTAAAAAAAAATATGCAAATATATATTATGCAATGAAATAATAGATATGATCTGGCCCTCTAATCACTCTCTCACAAAATGTATTGGCATTAGCATGAAGTTAGAGGACAGTAGAAAGTGGTGTGTATCCCCTAATCAAACTGTTCCTGTAAACACAGAATTTGCTCATACTGACCTAGCAAGACAATAAAAAATAATATATCTCCACAGGATTTGTTTTATAATGTATAGTGTTCTGATCACAGAGCTAAGCACTTTTCAGTAATACTTTAAGCAACTTAATGTAATTTCTATTTTTCTACAAGAGTGAGCATTTTAAGACTGTGTGTTTTCATATAATTCAAAGTGATATTTTAAGTATGACACGGTTCTTTTCTTTCCCTAAATACTAATTCATTATGTATCTCCAGAACTCATATGCTGGCAATGATTCTACAAAATTCAGCAGTATCACTACATCACAAAGTTTCACTGAAAAAAAAAACGGTGCATCCCTTTGCTACTTCCAAGTTTAGTTCTGTTTCATGGGTGATATACACAATACAGTATATTTGAAGTCTTACATGCCAGTTACTACCAACTTCAATCAAATTGCAAAAAGGATTTTGAGATATGTGAATATATAACTCCATGACAAAAAAAAAACCCTTAGAAAAAAATACAACCTTTGTTTTTCTTAAAGTATATCTGTCTTCATAAGTTGTGAAATAATGCATCTGAAATACTGAAGTATATTCCTATCCTTTTCTCTCTATACAGATGAGATCTAAGAGACAGAAGAATCTCTCAGGAAATTATAAAGTATCCATTATTTTATTCTTCTTGAGTTAAAAAATTAGCCACAGTTTCAAACAAAGTTTTCCTTGTCTATTAGTAAAACAGAAATTCATTCTATTTTATGTTTACCTAAAATGATTTCACTCTTTAATGCAGTACCCTTTTTATATTATTAGATATTTTATGAATACAAATCTCTTTCTATAATCTCTATAAATTAACTGCTTGTCAAAAATATATTAATAAGCAGCAAGATTCAGTCACATTACTCTTTCAAGAATATTAATTTCAGTGCATCTTCAAAGCATATTCCCAGATTTGTCATCTTTATCCCTTGTGCATAAGATGATTAATTTTTAATAACACTAGTATCAATAACAATAACAGAAGATTTGATTTGCATTGTGTCATTCTCTTATAAATCTAAACTGACTCACAAATGCCCTTTAAAGAAGTCTTGCAATAAGTCTCTCAGATTGTAATTTATTAAAGTGGAGCCCTAAGTAGTTTATCAGAAGATATATATGCAACAACTATTTTCCTTGGGAAAAGAAATCAACAAATTATTCATAAAGGAGATAATAAAATTATCGAACTTAGTCATTATAGGAAATTATTTCTGAATTTGATCAGTAAATAAATAATTTGTTTTCACTTTACAAAATGAAATTATATTAGCAATTACAAGTGCATTATGCTTTACTTTTGTCCACAAGTCACATACTACTGTCCTTGTTACCCACCTGGGTCTTTTTTGTTACTAACTTGTCACTGGCTGGAAATCAAATTACGATATCTTTACAACATATATATATATATATATATATATATATATATATATATTCATATAAAATTTGCAATTCATGATGTTTGGAAAGCATATAAGCCTTCTAAAATAGGGACAAACAATTTTAAATGCCTTTCTAGATCTAACAAACAAACCCGATATTTCAAACAGTATGTTTGCTCCTAAAACACTTCATTTTTTCATCCAGTACTGCTTTTGCAACAGTTCAAATTTCAAAATTGATAAATAAACATAAAACACTGTTAGTAAATTTACAGTCATTGGGGCTTAAAAGGAGTTTTTTATAAACATTTCTAGTAATCAAAAAATAGGACTTGAATATTCAAGGCAAGGTAATACACAGGTCCTGAAAATAGAGCCATTTGTGAAGTGGCCCACAGTAATTTTATAATTAGTCACCCTCAAATTAGTACTTGTAACATAAATTTGTACGTAGGTGGACTGCACAGCAGATATTAAATAGCTTGCTAAGACTCACACACAGACACGCTGCAATGTGTTGAAGCCTCTCCAAATCACTACCTTTATTTCCCCTGGAGTAGACTTTTAGGAGCATAAGAGGGAAATCATCCTTTATCTTGCAGTCTTTAACCTAAGCTAGAAAATAAGGTAGCAGAAAAGTCAAATCTACCCTTATAACAATTAGTCACCAGAGATAATAAATACAAAGTGATTCTACTATGTAAAAGAAGCATTTTTTGGAAATTTGAATTTTAGTGATGAAATATAACAACTTAAAATTATAAATAGTTCTTCACTCTGACCTAACATATTGCATAATAGCAAGGTGCATTAAACGAAGAACAAAAGCTTTGAAGCACAAAACTAAAATACCATCATAAAGGTCACGCAGATTAAACCATTCACTTCAGGCAGGCCTGACAACACAGAAAAAGGGAAGGTGGTACACTCATGTATTTTTTTTTTGACTTGAATATATTTGTACTAGCGATTTTTTTGTTCAATACGTATTTTTAGTGTAAACCCTATGCACATAATAATATGAATTCTAATTAATTTTATTTTTAAATGATCCATGCACTTTTTAGAATTCTTCTTTCATTTTCATTACAAGCAAAGTACTTTTGATACAGTCTTAGGCATATGATGAGGGCAAAATACTGCTATTTATTTCACTACGTGATTTATTTCACTAAACAAGGACATCTTACATATAGTTTCCAAGCTTCTGAGATGTTGAAAGCTAATGAAACTGCAGATCAATAGGATTAGAAATGTGAGTCACAATCGTGATCTTTAGAGCAGTAAACTCTTAGGTTGTTTCTAAAACTGCTAATAATCAGATTCTTCCTTCCCTTGCATTTTCTGAAAGCAGCAAAGCGGAAAATGGAGCGAGTTGTATAAATGAGACTACTTTCTGAGCACTTTCATGAAAAATTGTGGAAGAATGTTCTGTATGCCACACTCCAAAAAAAAAATAGAAAGATGTTGGATGAAACAAATTTCCTTAAGAATACTCTCTCTGAATGTTGTTATCACCCTCTTCAAAAGCTTATTTTTTTTCAGCACAGTAAAATCTGGGTTAGCACTGGAAGTCCTGCAGAGTCCTTACAAATTTGTTCTTTTCTGGGAAAAAAAGTCTAAAGAGTGAAATGAAGACTTGGATAGTTGCCTAGCAGTAATGATGTACTGTACATTTCCAATAGCAGTATTATAATGTATACAACACTTTCAAAAGATATTAAAATAATGGGAAACTTCTTTGACCCAATTAATGAAAGTTTAACTGCAAAATTGCCATGGAGATCCTCAGTTGCAGTACTTTTCTACTGTCCTAATCAAAGGTGGCTTTTGAAAATCTATCTTTATTAATTTTGAACTACAAGGTCGTTTCAGATGTCAGAATATTAATTATACAAGGCATGTATGCAAACCAAGTAAATTTTTTGGGTGTCAGCTACATACAGTGCCTGAACGTAAGTCTGAAAGTCATCTATGAAAAACTAAAAATACCCTGCATAGGGCATAATCTAGTTCCAATGTAAGTACTTTCCTATTATAGGTCCAAGCGTAGAACAGAGGCAGCCACAAAAAATCTTCAAATTTCACTCCGTATGACACTCAAAATGAGTAGATTGCATCACCTCTGGAGTTTTCATCTTTGTTTGAGCATCAAAATGTTTAAGCACTTAGGAGAAAGGGTTTAGGTTTCTTTATAAAATTAAATTAGTTCTGTTGAACATATTTTTACTGTGTGCACATTTGGTTGTGGAATTTTGTAGAACCATCCCAGTGGTTTATGACACATTTCAAAAGCAGAAACATGAACTATTTTTATGGAGCAAAATATAGCCATAGACCCAAACAAGAATTCCACCTATCAAATGATAGGTGGATACGATGCTGTGATATTTTTATATTTCTGGGCACTAAAATGAGATATGACTATAATCTTGTTGCTAATATTTGTAGGATTCCTGAAAAGATCACTTACTGCATTTATAAAGACTTGTCTGAATTGACTTTTGTTCATAAGTGTAATAAAATAAATATAATAAAATCTGTTTAAAAATAAAATGGGAATATATAACCGACAAAAAGAGAACTACTGTTCTCAAAAAGATTTAAGATTCATTTATTATTCCAGTTGTATAATTCCTCTGTGACCTTTCTCCAACATGCATCGGGATATGCAGTATTCCATCACTTTGTGCTATCTCAAGCTTTTTCTTCCTATATCCACGGAATGACTGAGTCACTACCAGCATGAGCACTGTTTACTCACACCATGATCTTTAAGACATTCAAACAACACAAAAGCTCTTCTTCCTTCCCAGTTGTGTTCACTCCTTCAGCTAAGTTCTTAGCAAAAGACAATAGTGAATATGTAATCAAAAAACTAAGAGGAAAAGATCTTATGAAGTCTAAGGAGAATATGAATTGCAAAGACAATACTTTATTTTTATTATTCTTACTGATCAGACTTTCCAAAACACTTTCTGTACTTGCCTGTGATTTCTTTTAGTCATATCTCATAAATAGGAGAGTTTCAAAAAAGCAAGTGAGTCAGACTTCGAGCAACCTGTTCCTATGAATGAAATCATGGGAACAGGGGGTCTCTGAAAATCTCTTTTCAAAATTCTACTCAGTCCTGTTATGATGTCAGTGAAACCACAGATCTAATTAAATACCAAAAAAATCGTTTACTCTAAAGCTCCAAAGAAAGCTTCCGACTTACAGAATGAAACACAAGAAGCAATTTTTAAAAAACTGACATCAGTGTGCTGGAAAAAAAGATATGAATGGAAAAATGAAAAGCAAGTACAGAAAGTGTTTTGGGAAGTCTGGTCAGTAAGAATAATAAAAATGAAGTAGGTGTTAGAAGCAGATGTAGCATTTTCAAACATCATTAAAATTTGCTTCTTTTTAAGGCCTCATCTGCTTGGAAAAATATTCACAAGGAAATATCCTTAGTGTGGTCTAGAGAGTATTTTTGTTGTTATAGATTACAGCAAGATATTTCCTACACAAATACACAAACATCATACACACTGCTATTCTGCACCAGTATTTAACTTGTTTTTTATTGATAAATAAAAACCTGTTTACGGAAGGATTTTCAGTCATTGTGTATTACTAGTCACAGCATCTAATCTCACTTGGATTTGCTGGACAAGATCAAATGATGAGCTTGTAGGTCTTAGCCCAGAAACAGAAAGTCTATAAAATCATTTCTCGGGATCAGTCAACTTATGCACACCCTTGATATCATGGGTGATGAGCTCAAAGAGGCTAAGAGCATCCTTTATTGCCATGGCAACAGATCTAGTTTCACTTTTCTTCAGTTTACAATATAACCTTGACCGTGACCATCATCCCTCAAAAGTCTCATATTTCTCCTCTTCATTCATAATCATATTTTTTTAACAGCTCCATGGTTAGTATTTTTGCTAATTGCTCAATCTCAGATAAATTGGGGAAAAAAAATTAGGGGAAAAAACCCCAAAAGGATTGTGGTCATTCAGTGAATAAGCTGAATGGCAGTGTCTTTGGCAGGATTTAATAACCCAATATGGTCTAGCAGTTTTCTGGTTAACTACCAATTCCCTCCTAAATGGATCATCAATATTTTCATATTCAGTACCGCATTACCAAGACCTTCTCCAATCCAAATTAAACTCAAAGCAGACATACTCTGACAGTGACAAGGTAATTTGATGCCCCTAAACTGGGCAGTAAGCCAGTTGCCATGAGCAATCCACACTACAGATTTATGCATCTCCAACTTGTTAATTCCTGCTTCAAAGTGCTATACAGGTATAATCAGTGCTTTGCTGGTAAGTGAAAAACAAGGCTTTAAACCTTCTTTTTCAGCTTCACAGTTCCATTTTTCCAATTTATGCAGATAAATCAGGTCTAAACCACTGACTGTGAGATTCAATAAAGTTCTTTCTTTGGAAAGATATAAGCATTTAAAATCTGCTTCATGATTTACAAAAGCATCACTAATAAGTGTTCCTGTTAGAGCTCTAGGCTGCCACTTTTATACGATGGAATTTGTTGTCTTCAGTGGAAGGTGATAACAACCTGGGACTGCAGGCATGCAAGGATTTAATTGACAGCCAGCCCTAGACAGTAAGGGATACCTGCAGTTTGCTTATATAGTGGAAACAGCAGCCAGTAATTATAATTGGAGCTCCAATCCGGTTGCATACATGGGACAGAATTTACAATCAGCACTGAGAACCATTCTCAGCTCAGACCCCTTTTGAAATGACTATATTTTTGCTCTTTCTCCCAGTTTCACAAACACTATATTATTGTGATTTATGGCACACGTCCCGATTTTTTCTCTTGTCATGCATTTACGACTCATTAAATCATATTTCCAAAATTATTCATGTTTACAATTGTATAGATAAGTAGGATTCTCTGAAATGTGAGTCAGCTGTCTATCATCAGAATCAATAGCAGCTAGGCATCTTCTTGCCTGATGTTGTTTACAATACTAATAGGTTCTCATTTACATATTAAAACATTGAAATGCAATCGAAAATTTCTCTCAGGTTTAGAGGGGTGAGAGGAAAATAGGAGACTGAGGTGGGTTCTATCATTTGTTACTCCACCTGGAGTACTGCATTCAGCTCTGGGGTTCTCAGCACAGGAAGGACATCACCCTGTTAAAGCGAGTCCAGAGGAGGACCACCAGGATGACTAGAGGGCTGGAGAACCTCTCTTATGAGGAAAGGCTGAGAGAAATGGAATTTTTCAGCCTGGAAAAGAGACGGCTTCAGGATGACATAATTGCAGCCTTCCAGTACCTGAAAGGACCCTACAAGGAAGAAACAGAAGGACCTTTTACATGAGCATATGGTTACAGGACAAGGGGGAATGGGTTTAAATTGAAAGAGAGCAGGTTTAGATTAGGTATTAGGAAAAAAAGAATTACTGTGAGAGTGCGGAAGCACTGGTATAGGTTGCTGAGAGAAATTGTAGCTGTATCATCCCTGGAAGTGTTTAAGGCCAGGTTGGACTGGGCTCTTAGTGTCCCTGTCTACAACGAAGGGGTTGGAACAAGACTGGTCTTTAAGGTCCCTTCCAACCCAAGCCATTCTCTAATTCTATGATTTTAAAGAGGAAAATCACAGATACTATAACACCTATGGAAAATCCATTCAGAAGCCCCAGTAAATCACTCCTCAAAGCAAGAAAAAACTCTGAAAGATACTCTTAAGAAATAGTTTAAGTGTGTTAAAGTAATTAGTATTCTCTACTTGTTAGAATTATGGTTATTTTCACACACCAGAAAAGCATGTGTGTTTATTTTCTCAACACAATTCAACACACAGAGACAGACCTATCTGGGATTCCTAATGCCATCAATTCCTAATGCTTAATTTCAGTGTTCTAAAACCATACTACTCTAATTAGCACTGTCTAGTGATTAGTACTAGTTATTATTCCTAACAATTTTCACTGCTTGTTGAAATACCTGCCCTTCTCCTTCTATAGGTAGTGTTTTTTTACTTACTACCAAAGATCTTGTAGCTTGACCTAATAAAGCATCAGCACAAGGGCCATAGAGAATACAGGCATAATTGTCACTTTTGAGTGTGTCTCCAATAGCTTTCTTCTGGGTTTTCAACAGACATTTCTTTCTCCAAATGTGTTTCTTTTAGAAGTGTTACTAATTTTTACAAGCCCTTTTCCTTTCCCTTCAGAGCCAAGAGCTATACCCCACAGTGAATTTTCTCTATTTTTAAAAGAATTTTCAGTAATATTTTAAGACTGGATACATTTTGCTTCTGACTAAGACTCAGGCAGAAATATGACTACTATACTTAATGAAAAAAAGAAAATAAATCAGGTACACACGCGAATTACAGACAATGGAGTGCCCTTAATTCAGTTTAATCCTTCCTATGTTCATGCAGGTTTACTTTCTATGGTACATATTGCTGTTTGTTCTTTGCTCTTCTTTTGTTTTAAATGTCAGTAAGAGTACAGAAAACATATGGGAAAATTTGATGTTCTCTTTTCTGCTGCACATAGACATTTGTGTTAGTGCTTGCAAGAAAGTAAAGAGATCAAGTTCCTTCACTTTATTTTTTGAGAAACTTCTAGATGTATATTCTGTGGCTAACATCTTCAGCTTAACAAGAGATTTATGTTGTACAAAAAAGAGGGCACTTTTCAAAACTTCATTCATTTACTTTTCTGTGGATAGACATTTATCATATCTAATGGAGCCTTACTCAAAAGCTGAAGTTATTCCAGCAAGACTCATGACCCCATATAAACATTCCTAAACTGACATTACCATGCATTTGTTGTTTTATTTGCTTGCACATAGTACCAGCTTTCTCCCTACACCTGCTTTTCTTTGGGACATCAATCTATCTCCAGTATTTCTGTTTGTACTGTTGTATAAAATGAGTAAGTGAACTGGCATATTGGCATGTTATAACATCAGAGACATTACTGAAAATTAATCACAGAAAGTCACCATTAATTTTTCCTGGTCTCATTTGTCTAATATTCAAATTATCTGAATGAAATAAGCAAAACTTTAAACATGAGGAAACAAAACATAAAACTCTATGAGTTAATGGGCAGTGCTGATTGACTACCTTCAATTCTGTCACTTGTATAAAGGGATTATGAATTCAGCTGTGTTTCTTTGCTCATAGTGGAAGAGAGCAGATGAAATAATAAAGAATTTCAGTCATGTATTAAATAGCAGAGAGAGGCTTATAATTTCCTGCCATGTAGTTTTTCTTTTTTTTTTCTTGCTACAGCACCACTTCCTTTCTTCACTCGTGTTTATAAATTTTTCATATCTACATTCTTTGCTCATCTATTGACTTATAAGCCTTCCAGATTTAACAACCCAAAGCATGAGGGTTGTTAAATATAAGAACCATTCCAATTCTCTTATTTCCATTTAATGTGTATATCATTATTTTGTAGGACTGACCTGTGAACATACAGGAAGATAAATGTTGAAGATACACAGAAATCACAATATACTCTGAGTTACATTGAATTTCATTTGCGTTCTCCTCATGGATTTGTATGTGACCTTACAGTAAACCTATTATCATGGAATTATAGAATCTTAAAGAGTTGGAATGGACCTTAAAGATCATCTAAAGATCATCCCAACCCTCCCTGCCATGGGAGTGAATATCCAATAATGTGTGAAGACTCGTAATAAACTATAGATAGGGAGTTAATAGTAGAAAGGCATGTAAGGTTCTGTTCGCAGTGTGTGTGTGTGAAAAAGAAATTATTAGGCTGGAAGAAGCAATAAAGCTGACTGTCGGACCATCATCGTATACGGTGCCTGGTTTTTATTTTGTGGCTGTCCTAACTACTACTACAGACTATGAGAAGAAATACCTCAATTCTCATTGAAAACACACTTTCCACAGGGAATGCAAACTTGACCATTCTGTCTTGTGGTCAAACATGCAAAAGAAAACCCCAAAAGTGCACAAACAACAAATGGACAGCAAAATTATAGCCGTGACATACTAAAAATCTGATTAACCTCCAGAAATGTAAATACAACCAAACATCATTGTTACTTATTGATATGTTAAAAAGCTTCAGGCCTGCAAGAATTATGTCATCAGGATCTTTTATTTTTTAGGTAATAGATAACATGAGTTGCCATTAGTTGGGTCTCATTTATTTGTCATGGGACACTCAACAACTCAATTTTAGTTTGGGTGAACAAAGTTGAATATGAGCTACAGAAAAAGTAAATGTCACCCCTTTCTATTTGATAATACTTGCAATTATGATAGTTCAAGTGCTTTTAAAATCCCAGAGACACTACCTAGAAAGTCTGGCCATGGCTATAACAGCTGTTAATTACCAATTCACACAATTATAACAAGGTATAACTTGATGAAAAATGTAGTCACACCCCCCCCCAATGGCCTTTAAGAAGGGAAGATTCGCAGAAGAGCCCAGCACATGTGAAACAAATGGGGTTTTTTTCTCTTTTTCCTGACTTCCTTCCTGCTTTCACCACCTCTAATTCTGCAGAATTTTAGACCAACACAACTTCTCAAAACTAATGAATTCTACTCCAGGAACAAAACTCTGTACAGAGTGTGTTTTGTACAGAAAGGAAGGACTTTCTATATGCCATAGACTAGTCCCATAGGAAACTTGCTGCATATTCCATTCATCTTCTTGTCAGAAAAAGCAGCACACAGTGGATTGACAGATGCTCACTGCATACCTTTGTTCTCAATGAAAATTTAACACTCATACTAAAAACTCTCCCATCCTTGAGCCAGTCAAAAGAAGAGGGAAAGCAGACACAATTAAAAAGAAATACCACAAAATAGAAACAAGTTAAAATTATGTCTCTAACAAAATATTTCCTCTGGACACCAGGCAGCTATTAGGTGGTTTGGTGAAAGCTTAAGATGCCTCACAAAAGCTGTTTATCTCCAGCAGTGCAAATGAGGTTAATGGACTCATTTTCACTCTGTGATTCACTTTCTCTATTCTGCTTTTTTGTTTTATGCAGATAATTGGAAACAACAACGAAACATCATTCTCTAGAGCTTAGTAGGGAAGGGAAGTTCATTTGTTTCCAAAATTCAAGACAAGAAAAAGAAGGAAAATAAAACCAGTGGGGAGAGAAGAATAGTTATATAGAAAGGTAATAGGCAATTAGCACCCACCCTCCCACATACACCAGCACACATTCACGCAATGTACAGAAATGCCTGATCTTAACACAGCTTCCCCTAACACATGGGGCTTGAATAAAACATCACTTCTGTCTGCCCCTTCAGAGGATCTGAGTAGAGCTGGGAGACAGCACTGGAGGGGCACAAAGCAAGGGGAAAAAAGGACTATAACTATAATGAACATGGGGTATTCTCTGACAGAGAAATAAAGAATATTTATATGAATTCCTCATGAGTTACTTATGATTTTTCAAAATTAGAAAAGTTAGTTCTATGGGCAGGAGACGCAAAATATTCTGATTCCCACATCTCCTTTTTCAAATACTGCTGTACATGTTGCAAAAACCTGGGTTTGCTGGTCAATGACAAGCATTTGTATTCAAATGAATGACTAAACTGAGGAATAACCAGAACATGTTCAGGAACTAGTTTTGAGGGAAACTGAGAGAATGACCATGTTCAACTTATCCACTCAATCTTTAATCCATTCCCAATTTTGATGGATTGTTTATTTTATTATGAAACTAATATGGGATATTGCCTGGAAAAAGTCACAAAAAATACATGAAAATTATATTTTTTTCTGAAAAATAGATACTGTCTCTAAAATTCAGATTTAAATATGTTACTTCTCTTACAGTAAAATCTGTAGGTAATTTCACAGAAAAGGTATATCTTGTGTTCTCCTTAGCAGTGTGAGGCAGAACCCATTTCATTGTAATTATTTTTCTCTTTCAATTTTCCAGTATATTTTTGACACAATATTGTACTGCAATGCTGAAATGCAACTTTGAATCTTTTCTTCAGCAAAGACAGCATTGCCTGTAGTATATATTTGCTATATTGACACCAGGAGACAGGAATAAAAAGAGGCACAATATTTTGGAATCACGGAAAGGGAAAGTTTGCAGAAGAGAACATTTGCATACATATAGTATCTCCTTCAAAGATGAAAATAAGAATATTTCAATTAGAAGGGAGTTCAGAGCATTCTGGAAGTGCTGTACAACATCTCCAAACACAAATTCAACGGACTGAGCCTTCTCAGTATTTTGAAAGATCGAGTAATACAGCAGTGGGATTGGATGAATATTGTAACACTGCCATTTTAAAAACTCATCATTTAACTTCTGCACCTGTTATATTTTCATAATACAAAGACTTAATAGTCTAAGTAGCTAACTATTGTATTCAGTTCTCTAGCAAAGAAATCAGCTAGATTCACTTTCACAGTGAAATGTATCAACACCAAAAAATTGTTAATTCTTTCTCCAAGTCATCTAGCAGTATGCAGAAAACCAAACATACTGTTCTCTGAATTTGAGGAAGTTTCCTTATCAAATACAGGTATTTGCAGAAAAGAAGTATTTGATGCTTTCTTAACAGAACTTATTCCTAATGAAACTAATGAAAACATCTCCTTTGATGACTGCCTGGCCCAAATGTTTGAGGTTCCCCACTATTCTCACCTCTATATCCTCTTCTTGCAAATATTATTTATCAAAAGGCATTACTTGGAGTGCTTGTAAAGAAAAATAAGGAGGAATGTATACATAGGGAGGGAGCAGAACAAAAATACCTTTGCCTTAAGGCATCAAAAAGATAGACTTGAAGTTGCAAGAAATCTCTAATTAACAGATAAATATAGCAATATTCATGTGAGAACATACTAAAATACATGGGTTCTATAAATAAAGCTTCTGCGGATTCACAGCCTCAGACAGTTAAAATGCAATAAGTACGGTGTGGCAAATGCAGACTTATTTTGAAATAAAATTGGAAGTTTTGAAATAACAGGAAGGTCAGAACACCACTATCCCTTTCACATGCCTTTAGAAGACCTTTAAGACAATAAAACATAATAAGGAAAAACAAATGGCTATAGTTTATGCAACAGGACCATGCATTTGGATGAACAGATGTGAGAATGAGACTTCAGGGAATTCATGATTGACCTTCATACCCCACTAGAACAATATCTACACTTACACCTTTTTATTTTAAGGAAGGATGATGGAATTGGAAAGTACAGGTCAACAATCACAAGCAGATTTCACAGTACAGCTGAAATGACAACAAATCACTCTGACTTTTGACTGAGAAAGGGTATAAAACTACTTGGAGGAACTAGACAATCTATCCCTCACAACCAAAGAGTCAGAGGTAAAAGACATTTCAGAAGAAATCATTCAATCTCACTCTCTCCAGAAACGTAATAATGAACTGGGGATTTTACCTATCAAAATTAGAAGAATTTGAAACTGGATGTATTACATATGGCATTTCTTCTCATTTTCTCCTGTGTGCTTAATAACTTCTTTTAAATGGTGTGTCCCAGGCTGTTCTGACAAACTGAAGGTACTATGTTTTGACAACTAAATAATTTTCATGCTTTAGCATGTGGCAACTGGCTATGCTAGAACTCTTCTTTAAGGCAATATGCTAAAAAAAACCCCAGCAGTAGCTAAATTAAGGATATTGGAAAAGTTGCATGTTGGAGCAACAGGAAGTGTAACTATCATGACAGACCAACTTTAATTTGATAATAATGAAATGAAAATAACATTGAAAATATTTTTCCCTTTCTATTTAGGGTACTTCGTACACCACCAAATATTTCACCCCTGGGGTGATGTTATGACCATCTATATTATCACGTTTACAATTCCTTTCTATTAAGTATGCACCTTGTAAATTTGTACATGTAAATTTGACCAAAAAAAAATCAACTTTCAGCACTGAAAAATTCTACTTTTAAAATTTGTGTTTTCTGTCTGAAGCCTTCATGTACAACCTCACATGTGGTACGCTGCAAAAGTGCAACTTGAAACTTTTTTATCTCAACATCTGAGCTTGCTGAGAATTCTGCTAGAACAAAGATTGTAGGTCATTGCTTAATTGGATGTTTTATAAAAAGATTGGCTAATAGTATGAAAAGTAGTACTTACAGTTGATTCTAAAAACCCTTAATGACTTTCCCCTATAAGATAGTAAGTAGTGCATCAAAAATATCTTTGGCATGCTGATGCACTTTTTAATCGAGAAATTTAAATATTAAAAAAAAAATCCAAGAGTTTTGAGGCTTTTTGATTTTCATAAATTCTAATATAGAAGAGCGAGAGGAATAAACATTCAAGGTACAATTTTCAAGATCGTTTTTTACCATATGAACTGTCAACAGGCAGAAATACTGAACAATCTAAGGCTTCTACTTCAAGCCATGCAAGCTTCCTAATTACCCACAATCATGACATCTCTTAAAAATCAGCAGAAGGTTAAGACTTGTCCAGAACAATGATTTTTTTTTTTTTTGCTTGTTTTGGTTTGGTTTTTTTTCAGACTTGAAAAGCTGTTAATTTCTCTCCTCAGTGCCTTTTAATTGAACTAAAGTCCCCCTTTCTCTGAAACATTCAGAGAAGATCTGAGAAATCATCTCAAATTAGATTGACCACTGTATAGAACTTCTCAGTGTTTCTTTTGTCAGGATGAGGAGAAGTAAAAAGATTCTTAAAAATGAAATTAAGTTCAGTAGTTTACTCTTTGATGAGCAACACCTAGGCATTTAACACATAATAAAATCCACATGAATGAATTACATCCTGAGCTCCATTTGACCTATTATATAGATTAAAAGACAGAGCACTTTAGGTACATATTTGTTTTGATATTTTTTTTTTACCTCCAAAGAAATATTTATCGCCAGTCTTAACTTGTAGAGGACTGTTTGTTCGAACAGCTGAAGCTTCGTCTCCATCTATGGTGAGGACGGCAAAATTTTCCTTAGCTAGGAATCGAACTTCATGCCACTGCCCATCATTGAGACCAGAGCCTATAAAGAACACAAAAATATTGCAATATTTTAGTTAGTCCAGTATTTATTATCTCTAATTGTTTTGTGGGTGTCTCTTGCAGGCTCATTATATAAGGCTTAATAATGGCTATTGCAGAAATGAAATAATTTTACTGTGACAACAAAGCATTGTTATTAAAATACCTATTACCAAAAACTCCACATTATATCATAAATACAAGTCTTGTAACTACCAAAGTGTCCATGCTGCCAGGCATAATTGTATCTAACCACAGATGTTGTCACTCACCTTCCCCATCAAAAGGCCATCTTCTGCATTTCATTAATAAAGAATATGTCTTAACTGCTTCTATGATCAAGTTTAGAAGGAAAATATACTATTTCATCCATTTAACCATAGTCAGTAACAAGCCCAAAGGGCACATTATGCTCATGTTAGACATGTATCAAGTTAGGTATTTCCAAGAAAAGGGAAAGCAAAAATAGGAGCGGGGAATGCTCACATAGATGGTGAGTTCACAGCTAAACCTGTCACTGAGACGTGGGGCTACTCACAGAAGATGAAGGCATTATCACAGAGGCACTGCAAAACCAGAAAACTTCTGCCAAAACCCACAATCTTAGGGGAGCACCACCCTCTCTGCGCTAACAGCAGTAGAGATGATGGATTTTTTCATTCATTCAGATGTTTTTTTTAAAAAAAATCCCGGCTTCATACACTTCTTATATTGTCTCCAGCAGCTGGCAGGAAACCAATTTTTCTGGCAAGTTAAGAACTGCAGAAGGGTACTAGTTTGTTCTAGTCATTACCATGCAGATAGGTTATGTCGGGTCAACAAGTAAGTAGCAAAAGCTCCAGTAAAAACAAATTCCAAGTTATAGCACCTCTTACAAGTGACATTTTCTTCACCTATATAAAGGTGCTAAGTCACCTTAGCAAAATGTCATTTGCCAAAATAAATCACAATGCAATATAATGAGCTGTTTCTAAAATTAAAATGGGTTGTACAATATCAGCAGAAGTATAACAGAAGATAAACTTTTAAAATATTCAAAAGAATATTACCTTCTATGAACAAGGAATAATAGTCA
Source organism: Empidonax traillii (assembly GCF_003031625.1). Taxonomy (NCBI): domain Eukaryota; kingdom Metazoa; phylum Chordata; class Aves; order Passeriformes; family Tyrannidae; genus Empidonax; species Empidonax traillii. The sequence goes on from NW_020955689.1 coordinate 656,403, forward strand.
TAGCAAACAGATATACCTAAACAATTAATATTTTTTTGCTAAAGTTTTCACACCTTTGTTTAAAACACCAGATCAAGTCCTGAAATAACATGGGGTGTTATACCCAGAATATTCTTGGAATATTCATTACTATGAATAAAAGTGGCAGAAGCCTCTTAAAAAATGTATCAATAAGAAATGTTTCTACCAAACCTGTTCCAACCTACGGTAAGAACAGCTGAAAGACCTAATATACTAAACAGGAAAGAGATTTTCTTTCTGTTTGTACACTATTTTTCTCTCATTTTCATTACACTTGAAAAAGAAGAAACAGAAAAAAAATAATTAAGACCAAGATAAAATTAATTTCTATTCATAATAAACTAAGAAAGTAAAAGAAGACACAAACTTGTATAGACTTCCAAATCAAAATTGTTACAGCATGTGTTACTACAACTGCAGTTTATGAGAACATACTTAAAATCCCACTTTTCCAGCCTGAGGTGACCTAATATTAAAAAACTTTTTTTTTTTTTTTTTTTTTTTTAATCAAGGTATTCAGTATTGACGTGAATGGAAAAACAGTGACTAGAGATTCCTGGACAAAATGAAATATTCGCTATTAAAACACGAGGGCCAAAAGCAGTGGCATGAGCTGTTCAACTACAGAGGGAAGCATGTCTAAAAAAGACTCTCTGGAAAGGCGGATATTGCAGATACCAAGACACAACAGGATATGAAACAAGAGTGTGTCATTCTACCTTGCACCACCATTTGTATTATATCAAAGGAGAAAACTTTGCACATTAGCAAACTCTGACTAGAGAAATTATGTCACATCTCCAGGGATTCTTCCAAAAATGTCCACCTCCTATGAACATTTGAAACATCACTGGTTTTCTTTTGCCTCTGGACAGAAATTGCAGTTGTATGTGATGTATTTATGTGGCAAATGTCTCTCTCTTAAAGCTTTCATAGCAGGAACTTCCAAATACACCACTGAGCTTGGGAAAGGGGGAAAGAGAGGTGTTGTTCTACTGATTGTTTCATGAATTGGTTGTGATGGAAATGATGTACGGACTTGGCTTGGGGAAAATCAGTTTAATTTATTGCTGAATAAAATAGGTGTAAGTAAGGAGAAACAGAGCTCCTCCATACTTCTAGGTAGTGTTTGTACTGTGCTCTCCCCATGTGCAGTGAAGAGAAAATACCCCAAGTTGCATAACACCACCCTGAGAAACTGAGCTTGAAATGACTCAAGGCAAAAGCTGATGGAGGAAAGTGGATCAGCAGAGCAGGTGGATCTGCTGAGCAGACTGAGAAATGAGGGCACGAGGAGAGCTGCAGGTTATGAGCAAAAACTGATTTAACGCATTTTCTCTGCACAGCATTTAGCAAAATATACTAAGGGGACGTAATGCTGTCTGCAAGCTGCTAAAGGCATGATTGGAGAAGCATTGGTACTTTGTATTAAAAATATTTGCCCCTACAAGTTGGCATTATTTCCATCAGTCCCTGAAAGATGACGCTGTTTCTGCATTATGAACTCTTCAGTATATTCACACAATTTAACTACGAGTCTGTCTTCTTCTCAGCTACTTCTTAGCTACATAAGCTTCTTCTTATGGAAATTTGCAGTATGATTGAGGGGTAATTTTTGCTTGGACTGAATATTTTCTATAAACCAAGACAATATTAAGAGTAGAGCATGGCTCTTTATAATAAAAAAAAATTTCGGCTGGAAAGTTTAGCATGGATAACTAACATCCCAAATGCACAATGATGATTTCTCATTGCAATTTTATTTCCCTTATCTGAGCTGATAAATATATTTATTTGCTTTTTGGTATACAAGTTGAAAAAAAAAAAAAAAAGACAGGCATACTGCTGCCACCACAAATTCCCTAATGAGCTCTGGAAAAGATTGTTTCATATGCAAATTAAATATGTTAATAAAGTGCATTCTCTCTATCTAGGATTTCTATTTCAATGACATTAAAAGTAGGACTCTTGAGTTAGGCACTTTGATTGAACAAGAAGAAACAGATGTTTTGCTTATTATAGACATGGAAGAAGAACTAGATTAACTAACAGAAAAAAAGTACAAGAGTTTAATACGTAATGGAGAATGTAGAAAGATAAGATCTAGTTGAATTTTGCCTTGAGGAAAACGACAGTAGCAAAAATCTCCAATTCTTCTACAGTTAATCTTGTGTGCTCAGATCCTCCTGTGAAAGGTACTGACCAATGCTGTGGTTATTAATGAGTTCTAGATTATATAGGGTGATGATATATATGGACAAAATTCTTCTGAAGTTAAAAGTATAACATCTGCTACATTAGAACATTGTCATAATTTTGATATAGGACCTAAAATTCGGTGGAAATGTTTAAGAACAAAACTCCTGCCTAATCCCTCATTATTTCAGTACACCTTTGCAGTAATATTTCTGACTATAAGAATACAAGCCAACAATATCTTGTTTGAAACATTCAACTGTGTTCGAATATACAGCAATATGTCATTAATATTCAATCAGAAAAATAAAAAAAATCATCAGGATGTAATTACAAGAGCCATGCTTTTCTGTGTTTAGTTAATCATGTTTTTAAACTGGAAAAGCAAAATCACAGCTTTTCTATAGTAAAATTTTATATATTTAGATTTATGCAATAAGCTATCTAAGTATACCATCTTTTGGGGATTTATGATTCATAAAAGTTATATCCATTTTAAATTTTATTAATTTTTAGCTATCCCAATGATCAATAAGCTAAGACAGTGGCAAATGAAGTTCTTGAAGGTATTTTAATGAGGGAAAATCTTGTTCTCCAACAAAACCAAAACATTATGACAAATTTTGCCTTCATATTTAAGCTCAAGGTTCTTTTTTAAGGTGAGTAGTTGGAAACATGCCACAAGTTTGTCCATTGATGACATTTTATTTATACTGATTTTGATAATCCTTATCCAATCTGGTAATTTAACTCTTTGTCCTACATACACACTTCATAGAAGAAACCTCCAGATTTTTTTTCCTGAAAATGATATAAATTTCTTTTCTTGTAAATTTTTAGAAATTCTAGAAACAGCATTATACTCATAAATATATGTCATTTTATAGTTTTTACACCTGTCAGATATCATTCTGTACTGAACTTATTATTATTTTTATATGCTTAGCATCTTAATTTATTTATTTATTTATTTATTTAGATTGAGGTGGGCTAATCAGTACTTTCTTTTCCATATTATGGAACCTAAAGATACTTGTTTTATGGCTATTATTCTGTCATATTTATCCACATATTTTCACTTTTTGGGAGAAGGCTTTCTTAATTAAAAAACACTTTCTCATCACTACAATTATTTATAACATTTACTATATCTTTATTATTTAGATGGATAAATTTGAAAAGAATAGTGCAGATAAACTACGGTACTTTGCCTTATCATTGGACTAATCAAGTTCAGATATCTATAAAACCATGAAAGAGATAGTGCTTATTCTGTGTACATTCATGATGGCTAGATGTTGCAGACAGGGGAAGAAAGTGAATCCCTAACTTTCAATTTCATAATGTATTCAGTGAAAGAAGCATAGAATAATTCTAGTTCCCTGCATTTTCTCACTGGTGTCCAACCTGAACACTTTCACTTTGGTGTAAGCAGCATGCTTAACTGAAAACAAAACAGAACTTGCTGTGGAGGGTTATGTTGGTAAGAAAAAGGAGGTACAAAAAGCTGAAAAAAACCTCCTTTGGACTGAAAGTAAATAGGCATTTTCTGACCAAGGGCAAAAATCAAATGTAACTTTGTTTTGATATTTGAGAAAACCTTCCCAGCCTTGGCTCTGAATCAACTAGAATATTTAAGAGCATGTTTTGGTAGGAGATAACTCAAGGGTATAAAAGCTGTGCACATCTTTAAGTACTCTGCCAAAATGGAGTCTAAATATATCTCAGACATCCAGAGTTCTTTCAATGCACATTTTTTAGCAGTCATCAATGCATGATTGAGAGTTTGAAGCATATGATGGGAGAAGAGGTGATCGAGCTTTATCACCTTACTAGTGGTACACTAAAATAGCTTTATGTTGCTCATTATGTTCCTGTTTAGCAGTTATACAAAGCTCTAGGCACAAGATTTTCTGAAAGCAAATTCACACAGCAGCACTTTTCATGTCTTAATCCTATTATACAAAAATTCTGCTTATAATTTTATCTTCATTTTAGATAGGCCTCACATAACAAACAGGAGAAACCTTCCACTTTTTCTTCTAAAAGCAATACAGCACTTTTTACAAGGATTTAACTGAACCCCTGACACTGTTACAGAGGCATGAACTGCAGAAAAAGCAAACTTACTACTCCCCAACAGAAAAAAACTACTAAACAGGGACCTTATCTAGCAAATACTGATGACCAACTGATTAATAGTGCTTAATGATCTATTTTTCATTACATTCATACCACATTACTTATTTTTTCATCCTGGAATATTCCACTGCCAGGACCAAACAGCGCTACTTGTGAAGACTGATTTTCTTTGAATGCCTGTCTATGCAGTGGTTGAGACTCAGTGACAAATTGAGGCTGGACTTAACCTTACTATAGACTAGTTCTGCAGCCAAAACAAAAGCATAGAGCTCTGCAGAGCATAAAACCAGGTTCCTATAGAGTTGGATGTAGAGGTCTACACGTAAACTACATTTTGTTTTTCATTTATTCTGTGTGAATAAAGCAAATCTTGCAGTTGTCCCACATAGCAGACCTTGCTTCGTGTTAGTAAAAGTCTCACTGCCCGAGGATGGTATTTTCTTCAGATGAAACTAAGCCCGAACAAACTCCAGTCTCGTGTGCAAATGACATTGTACAGACTTTCAGTTCTCAGCATGACCTGTTCTGCTCTGCAGATCCACTCCTATTGTGCTATGCTGCTTACTGCTGCAAATATTGCCAGCTCTAAAGTGCTGAAAGCATTTGCTGTGGACATTATGATCTTGATTTGGAAAGAAAACAGCCTGTTCTCTTTTACCAAAAGCCTTAAGGAAAGAGTGATAAATCACCATCCTGCCATAGAACTCTGCAAGGAAGAAGTTCAAAGGGCAACTCCCTGCCTCAAGAAGAATATATTTGGCCCAGCATTTGCATCTATTTGCTGGCACAGATTAGTATTTCGTTTGTTTTAAGTAGGTATATGCTTTTCAAACCCAGAAAGCTGAGGAAAAAAAAAAGTTTTAATGTACCATAGTGCAGTCTTAATGTAATGATGACTTCGACTGATCCACTTTATTAACTAAAAATATTTTTAATAGAATCATAGAATCACCAAGGTTGGAAAAGACCTGAAGATCATCAAGTCCAACCTTTGTCTGAACACCACCATGCCAACTAAACCATAGCACTAAGTGACACGTCCAGTTGTTTCTTGACCACTTCCAGGGATGGTCCCTGGGTAGCCCATTCCAATGTTTAACCATGCTTTCAGTGAAAACATTCTCCCTGATGTCCAATCTGAACCTCCCCAAGCACAGCTTGAGGCTATGCCATCCTGTCCTGTCAGTACAGGACAATTCTGTTGTCAAACATTATGTTTTCTTAGTTAATGGAACAATAGCAGGTATCCATTAAATAAAATACACTCTGTCTCAAAGGGAGCCATAATTAAAATATTTGGCAGTGATTTGCTAAGAAAACCATAAAAACATAATTAAAGTGCTAGCACTGTAGGACTGCTTTGCGTTTTACTGAATATTGCCTTAGGAAAGAAAATGCAGGTTAAATGACTAAACCTCATATCCTTGAAAAGGTATCAGACTGTCCATTCTTCTAATATACACAGTGCCTATTCTGCTGCTCCTTACCCCAGCATTCGATGAATTCCAGTGAAGTTTACCCAGACCCCTAGAAAATGAGGAATAACTTCAGCCCATGCCCAGTGAGAGAGGAAAGGCTGGTACAGCTGCACAGCAGTGGATCGTTCAGCACAGCAGTGAGATCAGAGCTGAACGCTTCTGCAGTGCTGGGCCCTGGAAGTGCTACCTTTGAAATCCTGACAGAATCCATTGGCTGTAACAGAGAGACAGGAATAGAACAGCCCTGCCAATATGAGTGATGAGACGCTGGGAAAGCTGACATGGGAGAAACACAGTGATATGTACCTCATGGGCTGGTGATACCTGTATCTGCTAGTTTGTAACAGAGGGATTAGGAGATCTGGAATTGTGATGTTATCAATACAACTCTAAAATCTTATGTCTCAAAAATAACAATAATAATAATTATTATTAAAGATCCACACAAATATATCTTTGTCCTTATGCTACAGGGAATTTAGCATGGGTTAATGCCACTGGAGAGGTAATAACAGCAGTTATCTAAGTAAAACTACTCTGTTAAAGTCCTGAACCTACAGGCATCTGTACCAGCTGAGAATTTAGGCCAGCATATGGAAAACCCCTAAATTTTCAGGGAGTTGGCTTTCCTTCACACCTACCAGTCTGTGATAATCAAAATCATTGTAATGGAAAGGAAGTAGCTTTTCCCAGGTACAACTGCTACAAGATTTAATTATAAAAAAATTTTCTTCCAATTCAGTTTATATATGCTGTACCCACTCGTAATTACTGAATCTGTTCTGACAGTGAGGGAATCAACCTACATTAAATTAATATCTCCTGAGCTTGAAGTAAATTTGTTTAACTGAACTGTTCATTCTTTTACTTTGAAACTTTGACCTTTGTTCAGTGTGTGCCTCCCCCTTTGTATGAGAAAAAACCCTGTATTTTTATAACCCCTTCTAAATTTTATTCACAGAACCATCCCCTTAAAACCTTGTATAATGAAAAAGAGCATGATAGAAATAAAACCTTTTAAAACAACAAAGAGATAGTTAGGAAAATTATAAATACTGCATTCTTTATCTTGGACTGAAAATTACCTCGTTTTTACCTATCACGTACCTATTTTGTCACTTTGTGGTCATCCCAACTCAAACTGTTATCCCCTAATCATTAATTTCTAATGCTTACCTCAACATAATCATTGTCAAAACCCTAAGCAGCATACTAATATCACCTCCCATAGCACAAAAAAAAAAAAAAAATCTTACATAACAGGTATTTTGCAAAAGTCTTCCTATACTTATCCATAAAGCTTCAATGCCATTGAAGAGAGTTTTCTGCTTTGGGTTTAAACATACACTTACAAAGATGTATTTTTTCAGAAATAGAAATACTTTCAAAAATTCTCTGAAATAATATTTATCAACATCACTTATCATATTTTACAGGTTTAAATGTGTGATGGGACAGTAAATGCAGGCAAATATGCCTTTTTCTTAAAGTGGGTGTTCTACAACTTGGAGAAACAAATTTTTCAACATCAGCATTGAATTTGTCCAATTATGTTCTATGTGTGGCTAAACTACAATTGGGGATCTGTGTAAAACAAAGAGACTGAGATTCACTAGTGAGAAAGAAATGCATCTATTAGTACTACAACAACATAAGTGAATATTTCTTTATAAGATCAAGGCTTACTGCTTCATGGTTTGCACATGGAATGTACATAATAAAGCCTATTTTAAAAATATAGTAATTGATAACAATAATATTTATATGTTAAAAATATAGTACTTGATAAATGGTATCTAATGAATCAAAAATTCTCCTCGATAGTTGTGTCTGTTAAGATAAGGTCTGATCAAGAATTAGGGCTCCATTGCACAGCATACACACTCAAAAAAAAAAAAAAAAGAAGGACAAAAAAAAAAAAAAAGACATCCAATAGCTATACAGGTCCAGATACTCTTACAGTTAATAAAAGTTGCATGTATAAGTTGCACTTATAAGGCAAGAATATGGCTCAGGTTTGCACGCTTTCCAGAGTTAACTTAGTCTTGGAAGTAAAAACTGAACATTGAGTTTATGAGAAACTGATGAAATCACTGCAGAAGGCAATAATTATGACACAGCCATTATTAGAACAAATATCTGCCTTGAAATGCAGCTCCAGTCTTGGACCTGTATTGATCTTTGGTGAGTTGAAGGATGAGAAATTTGTAGAGTAGGTGAATTCTTATAGAATTTTTTTTAATTTAAATTTTTATAGAAGACACTCAAGGCAAAGATTCTAACCCAAGTATGAATGCTGTTCATAGATAACAATTTTGTTTCCTTTTCTGTTTCCTTCAGTCATTTTCTTAAGGGGAATAATAATAGATTGTAATAGTTAGCAGTGTTGAATAGGGTTTTTTTAAATGAAATGCAGCACTAATACACAGTTCAAGAGTTTACTTAAGCTCTTTGTTGACTATACAGTTTTAATAGCCAGTTGATTATTGCTTTTTACTTCATAAATATCTTTATATTTTATTTAATTCTTCCCTTGTTCTAGTAGGCAAGAGAAGAAATAAATTATATCAGATGACAAAAATTTTGTTAAATCCAAAAAAGATGAGGAAATTGATAGTTTAGTTTAAGTCTTTGAGAATAATCATCATCCAATACTTCAGGAAAAGGTGCCACTTCAGGAATTATCAATAATTACGGTGTCTTTTCCAATTATTTTTTTTATTGTTCACTCACCTTTTACTAATTTCATTAGTTTTTAGAATAAAGGTGAGACCACAATGGAAAACAGAGCAGTTAAAACCTGGTAGATATTTACAATTTTTTTCCCTTCTGCAGCTTTTATTAAAAATTACTAATGCAAATATGTTTTTTTTAGAGTCAGAAAACTTCATCTCTCTCCTTACTGTAAAATTTCTTTTCAATACGAACTTGAACTGCACTGCTATAATAATTTTTCATTGCAGATTTTCTGTTGCATTTTATGCATTAGGTGATCTTTCATATGCATAATTAGTAATTATAGGACCCACAGTCAATAAATCATGAAAACATATTATCTTTGCATCATACCTCACTTGGGTTAACTATATTCTGATGCATAGCAGAGGCTGTCACTAGCATTTTATGAAGATAAATCATTGAACTACGCGATTCATAAGCTGAATTGTGATAAATCATTCAGCTCAGTATTGTTAAAGGCCTTGTGACACTGTCAGTTAAACACGGCTGAGCACAACTTTTTGATTGCAACAGGAGCACAGCTGCTGACAGCTGCACCCGCGCTGGGGGCTTGGAGAACGGTGAGGGGCTATTGGGGCCAAATCATCTTAAAAAGCTTCTCCAGAAGTTCCTGTAGCTATTTGAGATCTGCTGACCAACCCCTTCTCTCTCCAAAAACAATCCAAAAAAAGACAAAAAAAAAATCTTTGTAGTTTGAGGGTTTTATATAGAACATCCACACCTTACAGAGAAATTACTGTTTGCTTTGCTGTCATTCTTAAAAGGCCAGGAGGGCAAGAAATGCTTCCGTGAATGGATGGTACTTTCAAAGGACAGCATACTATATGACTATCATTTGGTGTTCCAGTGATATCAAAACCCCAAAACTTATACTATGATCTAAAATTTTTTTAATATAACTACCAGAAGAAATTTGCTACAAAAATTACTAAATAAAAAGCTACATAATTTGAATATGAAATTAATTCTATTGAGGACTTACTATGCTTTTCAAAATTCTCTAAAATATGCCTTTAAAATAGGCAGTGTTACATACATTTATCTTCTGAACTACTGAAAATGCGAACTGATGATTTTCTTGCTTAAATTCATTCTTACAGAACACGTTGCACCCTTAAAACCTTACCTATTTATTTTTATACAAATTTATCTGCCTATTTTATTTGTTCATCACTGACACAAAGCAACTTCAACAATAAAATAAGCTATAAAACAACAACAGCTTTGCAACTCTCCTTAAAATCCATGGTAAATAAATAAGTAAATAAACATATTTACCATAGTAAATCCGTTGTTTCATGGATGACTGCCTTCATATCACAGAGACATTTGGAAATGGATTTCTAAACAAAACTTCTCTGAAAATTTGGTGGTGTAACTAACGTTGTTTTAGTTCAATGAAGAAAACATAATAAAGTCACATCAGATTCAAAGCATGTAAATGGAAATCAAATTTCATTACAGATTGTCCCTTATTCCTTACTGGCAGGAATATTGATAAAAATCAAAAAGTTCAAATGACACTATTACCAAAATAATTTGTCTCAAAGTTGCTTTTTATGTTGCTCAGTGCAAAATAATTTAGCCAGCTGTTTATAAAAACTCTTCCATATTACTTTGCTGAGGACTGGGTTAAACAAGACAGAAATAAGGGTAACTTGATAAACCTTCTTGTTCTGTATTTCCCAGCTTCTTCTTAAAATTCTATGACCTGTCAAACAGGTAATTAAATGTTGATTTATTACAGAAGGCTGGTAATTATTGTAGCTCATTTGCTAAAGACTTATGATTTACTTTGCATTATAGAAAATCAGGAAACACATAACGTCCTTAGTGCTTGATTTCATCCTTTTAAGACATGGAAAGCCATTTCAGCTTCACATACTAATCTCAGCCTTACAATTTGGATCAAGCTCAGTCACTCTTCATGTAGTTTAGGTCTTTGTAATGTTATATTTGTTCTTATTGTTACTATGCCCTAGAAATCTCCAGTTCATTCAAATAAAAAAGCACTCCTAAGCCAGAAGGAGGAACTTTCCCTGGGTTTCCATAGAAATGTCATGCTTTGAGAGAAGTTGCTCCTGCTGAATTAATGAAGTTGGTTATGATAAAGCTATTCAGGTCTAGCATTGAGAAAGTGCAATGAAGCTTGCATTTTGATGGAAAATCTGGAAGTTGACTCAGATGAAAAGTAAAAAGAATTTTATCTGGATAACAGTTTGAATTCTGACGCTCTTCTTTTTCCGACTGCAGCCATATGGAACAAGCACATACACTGTTACTCCTGCTGATAGCAAATTAAACATTCTGAGCCATTAAACTTCAAAGTCAAAAGAATTTGCAATTCCTTAATGTGAATATGGGAGATAATCTCCTGTCAGGCAATTTGCAGATCTTGATTCAGCTTCAAACCTTTCCTGCCTCATGAGTTGTCAAATCTAAAATGAAAAGAGTAGGCTTCTGAGTTAAAACCAGAGAATCCATGCTAAAAGCGGGAATGATGGTTTATTTATCAGTGATGCAACAGTTCTTGCCCCCATTATACCAATTTTTAATAGTCTGAGTATCACATAGCAATGTTGGGAGAATTCTGGATTTTATTTCTCCTGTGTGGAATGATTTTGCACTTGTATATCTGTCATCTAAGTGGGACTATACTGGCACAGAATGGGTACTCAGAATTACATTTAAAAATATACAAAATTTACTTTTATAAAACATGATGGTCAAAGCCAATTCCTTATAATATGTTACTGTCTGTTTTTAAACATTTATAGCAGTTGTGACTATAGTGTAAATACTGGATAGCTCTGCTGTCTCTATATGCATGTAAAGGGAAGGGTAGGGGAAGAGAAAGAATTTAGAATATACGAATGTTCTGAAGGTCCATAGAAGCATGTTGTAAGTAAGTTTGGGAACTATAAGGCAAAAATAGAGGGAAGACAGTCATCTGGAAATCTTTGATCTGGATGGTCCTGAGATGACAGGACTACAGATATTATTACTGAGTCAAAATAAGCACATCTTAAACAGTAAAAAAACCCCTTTTCCTCCACCTTAAATAATACTTTATTACACATGACTATAGAAAAGTAAGCAGGTATAAGAAGATGTGGTAGTGAGGAAGTAATCTGCAGAGTATATTTTTAACACAAGACCCATTGATAGCCAGAAAAAATGTCCCCTGCCTGGGGCCTAGGCAGATGTAAAGCAGATACAGTTCAAATACTTTACTTTGAATCTGTTTTTTGTTGAAGGTTAAGTCTTCTTGTAAGCCTACAGCCTGTTCTAATATTAACTGTCATCACAAACATATTGAAACCAAATCTCCAGTGAGGCACGTCCTTATCTGCAACTGGCTTATGCCCATGAGCTAGCTTTCATGACAGTGGTATTTGGGGGTTTTTATTGGGTTTTCCTGTCATGAATCCAAAGATATCGTTCAAGGAGATTATGCAGATAGTGGGGAAGACTTCAAGATACTTTGGGTTAAAGTGTGAGGTATTAAAGGGATGAAATGTTATGGGACTAAGCACACCATAAAATGATCAATCACAGTTAAAAGGTTCAAATAATTATTTAGAACTCTACTGGATTTGGCTGGAGTAGAGTTAATTTTCTTCACAGCGGCTAATGTGGGGCTATGTTTTGGATTTGTGCTGAACACAGGGTTGATAATATAGGGATGTTTTCTGCTTTTTGTAGTGCCACACTGGCAAGGAAGTTGCAACGAGACACAGCTGGGCCAAGTGACCCAAACTGACGAAAGAGATAATCCAGACCCTATGACATCATACTCAGGATATACAGAGACGGGGAAGAAGGAAGAGGGGGACGTTTGGAGTGATGGGGTTTGTCTTCCCAAGTCACTGTTTCCTGCTTTCCTGGAGCACCTGCCTGCCCATGGGAAGCAGTGAATTAATTTCTTGGTTTGCTTTGCTAGTATGCACGGCTGTTGCTTTCCCTATTAAAGTGTCTATACCTCGACCCATGAGTTTCCCAGCTTTTACCCTTACTGATCCCACTGACCAGGTGGGCAAGTGGCTGCGTGGAGCTTGGTTGCTGGCTCAGGTTGAACCATGACAGAAGCATACATATGATCCATGGAAATTTTCTGATAGTAAAGGCCTCGATCAATGGCAGTGCAGAGATCAGGGTAGCTTATATTCCATGTGTTGGGCCATTTCTCAGTTTACTTTCTCCAATTTCATGTCACTTATGGAAAGGGCATGAGAGGCTACTTTTGCTGTTTTTTCTCTGTCACCTTTGCTGATCAGACAGTGGCCAAGAGTCTGGGCAGGTTGTTTCTTTCCTAACCTGTTCTCCACAGGCACCAAGAGGTGGCACTTGGCTGACATGGACTGCTATTGACAGCAGCAGTAAAAACAGGCTGCTAAGACCAGTGTGGCTGGGGACATATCCTTTCCTATTTTCTCTCTTCCTCCCAAACATAAACATAATTTGCTCTGTAGGTGTAACTCGTATGGTAACTTGTTTAAAAATGAACATCTACATTTTCAGAGAGAGGAGAATATACTAAGCCTTTGCCACAGACTATTTTAAAATAAGAATTTGCTTCTGTAAGAACATGAGTTCAGAATTTAAACCAGGACTTAAGGACAGAAGGAGTAATTTGTTTCTGATAAATGTTTTAATAAACAAGTGCTAGTTATAACTACAGCTCTCCCCCGCCACTTTGCTACAAAATAACGAGTATAACAATAAAAACCTGTCAGCTCCCCTTGCTTCTTTTTGCTTATATAACAGGGTTTAAAAATTGTTTTCATTAAAACATACTGGGTTTTTTTTAGGAACTTAACTGTCTACTGCAAGGATGTGCAGACACACATCCATTTAGAGATATAAAGTGGTTATAGCCCATGATACAGCCCTCCTACTCTATAGCAGGCATTGGAACTAGGAAACAAGGCATACTCAGTCTAGAAAGCTTAGTGCTGAAATTTCCCACAGCACCTTCTTTCTTTATATGGCTGTGCCTTCCTCTCTGTAACCAGATTTTGAAGCACATGTTTCTGGAAAAGTGCATGATCAGTTTAAGGAAAAAGCCATTAAACAGACTTGCCGTGTGGAAGAAAAAAATCTTTGATCCTATGTTCATTTATGAAACAAGTTAAAGGGAACACTGCCTGCCAAAAAAATCTGACTTACATTAATTTAGCTGCAGAGCATTTATAGAAACCAAGCGAAGTCACGTTGTTTCAACAGACATTATCCAGCTCTGCATACATTATTTTCTGTGCTCTCAATTTGCCTGTCTTCATCTATTTCGTGTCTCTTTTGTTCACATCTGCTGTCAAGTTATGACAGAAATTATCACATTTAAATTACTGGCAGTTTGCTTTTTTTCCTCTGCTATGATCAAGAAAATGGAATTTTTCAAGAATTTAAATTGCCACATTCTTTACATTTTCATTCTCCTCTTTCCTTTACCAAAAATTGGCTCACGGAACAAAGAATAAATACAAACTGCTCCAGGGAGAATTATGGTGTTTCAATGTGACCAGAATAATTTGGTAAATTTGAAATTTAAAATGAAGATCACAGTCAGTGTTTCGTATTCAATTAATTAAAAATTGGCAAGGATGACCTGGCTAATTTAGCAATCTCCTAACCCTGTACTTAGGCTGTGGGGAAGCCACAACTATCAGGAAGGCCCCTCTCCTCATTTTTCTAGACTTGGTCATGTATCAGCCGTACAATATGTTACAATATCATCTAACCTACCATATCAGCAGAAAGTCTTAGTAAATTCTGAATAACTAATTTATTCAATTAAACAAAGAGAACAAATAGAAGACAATGCAGAGAAAGAGTGTATGTGAGTACAAAAGCTATCATTAAACTAGAATATGTGGAAAGGCAAAGCTCTCATAACAACTCATAGCTATCTGCTTTTCTCTCACCTCACATTCACCCCTCCTACAGTTCTGTCTAAGAGTAAGTTAAGATCAATATTTTATCTTTTAGTAAACATTTGACTCATTTGAGAAACTTAAGCTTTAGTATTTATGTAAAAATACTTGCCATTTCAGAAAATAATCAACTTCCAATCAGATCAGAATCAAAAAAAAAAAAAAAAATTTCCAGCAGTGTCACTGAGTATAAAAAAAAAGAAACTTCATCATTGGTTTCTGTAAAACACAATGTGATGTACCACATAAAAAAAAGTTACTTCCAAAACTAACCTTGTATCTTTGATGATTCTGTTGCACAAACACAGATGTTTGAACGTGAGGTATAACATAAATGAAATTGCTCTTAATAAAACAAAAGTGGAATTGTTTATTTCAGCTGTACACAAAGCTCAGTGAAATAAAATGATCACTGTGAAAAATACTAATTTGTTTCAAAGGCACTATCTCAAGCAAAAACCTAACAAAGAAGGACAAGGGCTTCTTCTTTAAAACTATTTTTGAAGGTTTCATGCAGATTTTTTCCTGGTACATCCAGTGCCTCATATACAAAACCTATTTTCAGAGTAATGAATTCACCTTTGCTTTTCAATAGTAATGTAGGAACCACTTACCCCAGACAAAATCAGCCCTTTTTTTCCCTCCAGTTCTTAATCCACCAATAAATAACAAGTGGTAACTGGTGCCTCAAGGAGTTTATAATACAAATGTATAAGATTAAAAAACAAGGAAACAAATAAACAAACAGAATGACATATTATCCTTGTGTTACAAAGAAACACTATGGCAAAAGGTTAAATAATTTGCTATCAGTTGCCCTGAAAGACAGGGACAAAAAAAAGGTCTAGCTAATACCTTTTTTACAAGATTATTTTCCTCATTATTTTCATTTCCCTTCCTTAGTGCTCAAAACCTTATAGAAAAAATCTGGTCTTCAAAATATTTAAATTAATTGTTGAAAAAACAAAACAAATTTATTATTAGCAAGTTATTTTAAGTTTGTGATTTATCTTTCTTAACCATGATAAATAAAAAGCCAATAACTTAAAGGATACTTCTGTCATTTTGCAATTAAATACATATTTTCAGTATATATTGAACAAAGACTATTAGCAAGCAGAAAAAAGGCAAGAGCTTTATGTGACTGTCTTTTTTCATACTTACTCATGAAACTCATGTTCCACGATCATGAAATATATCATATGTGCAGCAGTCAAAGAGTGATTCACATTTCATAACGGTGCAAACTTCTAAGCAATTATTTAGATGGCTGAACCATCTGTTCATAACCTGAGTTTAAATTTCTTTCTTCAGGTGATTGGTAAAAAAAAAAAAAAAAAAAAAAACAAATGGAAAGAGCCTCAAACACAATAAAGAAACTAAGGACATTTGCACTGATCTGAGTTTCCCTCGTAATACCTGGTCCTGCAGTCCCCCAGATATGTACTACAGCACAAGCTGAACACTGTACCTTATGTCTTGAACCTCCACAAACTAGTAGTTGGGATCTAATAGTAATCAAGGTTCTTTTGCAATTCTATTTCAGACACTCAGCAATTTTCAGGTTTTTACTATGTCTCTCAGACTCAGGTCCAGCCTGTCTCCAACCTATCTACAGTGATTATCCCTACTTCTGCATGCTGAATAGGGATGTTGGATGTCAGGGTGTTCTGTCTGAAGAGCTTCTGACTTCTCCAGTCAGGTTGTTGGTGGGCTGTTAGATAAATGAGAGTAGCTTAGCAGGAATCGTCCAGCCATGGTATTTATCTAACTTTTCCATCAGTTGAGAACACAGTTGGGAAGTTAATGGGTAGGGAAGAAAAGCAACTTCCTAAAATAATACCAGAAATCTGAGAGATTTAAAACTATTATCCTCAGTTACTAACTATTGACACAGCCCATTTCTATTTCTGTATTCACTGGGCAGAATCATAATTTTTCCTGGGCAAAAAAGAAGTATTACGTTAATATTTTCACTATGGTGGATATATTACAAGGACCAGATTTTTAAAAAATATGAAGAAATTACAAGTATTATGAAAAATTAAAAGGAATGCAAGATCCCATGAATCTCTTGATCTTTTGCCCTTCTCTCGTATAAATCTCAAGTGAATCCAGAATAACTGCCTACTTCAGTTCTTAAGAGCATGCTAACAATCCAGTGACTAGCCTTAAAGAATGTACTGAATACATTATTAGTTCCATTAACATCGTTATAGGTAAACACAGTGCCCTGAAATTTCCCTTCCCATGACCTTTGAAATCTCCCAGGGCAGCTGTAAAAAACTCATTGCAGAGGTCATTTAAAATGGTGTCTAACAAAGCTCAGAAAAATACACTACAGGGAACAATGCTGCCATAAATAGGGAATTCAGCTAACTGCAAATTAATAGACCTTTTATATCTCTGGTTTGCATGGGTTCATGAAAACATATCATTTAATACACTTGTAAGTCTGCCAGCCTGTATATTAGTACATCTTTTTCATTACAACTCTCAGCCTTTCAAAAACCCCAAACATATACAACCTGTGGTCCTGGAAAAAAACCCTTAAATTAACATTTTACAGTAAAAGTTAAAATATTTTTGAAGTAAGAAATAATCATAGAATCTGTGAATCTCTTTTGAAGTTACAGTAGCCAGGAAATAGGCCAATACTCATTGGTCTTCAGTGATCAACCTTCCAAAACTACCCAACAAAGCTAGGAAAACCAGGAACAGATCCCTTTTTTGTGAGTAACACTGGAGAAAACCTCCATTTGTTCCACTTCACAAGAATGCAGTAAGAGGATCAATTCTGCTGTCCTGTCATAGCAGCTTTTCTGCACCCATTTACGGGCTATCAGCATCTTAATAGACTCACTGTTGCTTAACAATTTTGTTTCAGGCATCTACCCACTAGCAAATGTGTCAATGATTACAGGCAAGCCATATTTGCATATAGACACATATCCTGAGAAGCCAAATAGTTTCCTAATTATTCCTTTTCACATTCTAGGACACAGAATTGTGTTTTCGATTCATTCCAGCAGCAAAAAGAATTCATGAATTGTCCTGTACATAATGATCTACAAATGCAACAATATCTATACACATCTCTTAAGAGTAAATCCAGTTAGTTCAATCATTATGAAACAGCAGACATGAATTAATAATGTAAAGTACCTTCTGTCTCTAACCATCCTTCAAGAATTCTTTTATCAACGCATGACTCAATTATTCTCAAACACTGTATGGCTTCCTGACTTTTTATAATCACATTGCCCTACTCCTTTCACCTAGATCTTGCTCTTGTGGGAGGCTTTTACCTGTCTCATGTCTGCTGGAAACTCAATACAGCGGAGGGGAGGCAGTCCAGGAGGTTTCTGGAGAGTGTGGAAGATAACTTCCTGACACAGCTGGTACAAGCAGAGGACTGGTGGGAGACGTGGTGGTCCAAAGCTTGGGCACAGCGACTATGGAATGGTAGAGTTTTTGATTCCTGCTGAAGTAAGGAAGGGGTCAACAAAACCTCTACCTTGGACTTCTTGTCCAGTGGGGAAGAAAATCAGCTTGGTTGAATAGGGAGCTTTTGCTGGAATTCAGGAAAAAAAGAGTTTATGCCCTTTGGTACAAGGGGCAGGCAATTTTGGAAAAGAACAAGAAATGTCCTTGGGTCATGTAGAGAGAAAATTAGAAAGGCAAAAGCTCAGTGAAAACTCAATCTGACCACTGCTGTGAAAGATAAAAAGAAGTGTTTTTATAAATACATTAACAACAAAAGTAGGGCCAAGGAAAATCTCCATCCTTTGCTGGATGCAGGGGGAAAGTTTTCACCAGGGATGAGGAAAAGGCTGAGTTACTTAATGACTTCTTTGCCTCAGCCTTTAACACAAAGATCATTTATCCTCAGGGCATACCCCCTGAGCTAGTAAACAGGAACAGGGAGCGGAATAAAACCTCTGTAATCCAGGAGGAAGTACTTAGTGACCTCCTGCACCACTTAGACATTCACAAGTCATCCTAGAAAGAGCTTATTTCTTAGTCTCGTACCCTAGCGCTATAAATCCAGCTATTGAAGTAGGAGGGCATAATCAGAACTCCAAAGGAGAAAAAGAGAGATTGATTTTCTAACATACTTTCTATTCTGACGCAGCAATATTTATGTGTGCTGACCTCACAGGCAGACTGCAAAAGACTACACAGAGGTATGTCAGGTTTTCCCAGAAAACTCGTGTTTTTCCAAAAGAAGTACTGACTAAGCAGTGTTTGAGGCTTCTCTGTGTTTACTAAGGATTTCCAGTTGCCTGGCAGTCCAGCTGAAGTGTGAGTTATCAAGATGCTGGAATATTTACAAGCATTTTTATATCATGTGGACAATGACACGAGAACCAACAGATTTTGCTTCAGCCAAAATTAGTCACC
This sequence comes from Empidonax traillii, assembly GCF_003031625.1. Classification (NCBI taxonomy): domain Eukaryota; kingdom Metazoa; phylum Chordata; class Aves; order Passeriformes; family Tyrannidae; genus Empidonax; species Empidonax traillii. The sequence goes on from NW_020955689.1 coordinate 675,316, forward strand.
TAACACATTAAATATCAGAGGGAGAGTTTATATCCATTAAAAAAAAGCCTATTATTTTTTTTAAATGAAACATGTCATTAAAGAACTTGACAATAAAACAGAAGTTTGACATTGATGTGCTCTTCCTGCAATCCATTTCAATTTCTTGACTGTGGTTTATTCCACATTACTGTAAGTAATTACTGAAATCTTGAAAGTAAATAAAACTACTATTTAATATAATCAATAAATGTAGAATTATCCTCTTGAATAAAACATATCTATGAAAAAGTTTATGAAAGACAGCAGTTTCTTGCTGATGTTGACTACGTTTATCTATTAAATTAAATACAGGGAGATAAATATCAATTTTGTTCAAAGGCCATTTTAATAATTTGCTACATGAACAAGTAAATCAATGAAATCATTTCTTTGAAGCTCACCAATGTTTGAAAATCCCTTTCTCCTCCTGTTCAAACCCCTTTACAGGAATCATACATAAACATGAAAGCTTTGTAAATGTGTTCTGGAAGACAGAGTTGTGGATTACCTTGATCATTTGTGCAAAAATTATGTTTAGTATTCAGAAAAATGGTTTTGAACTACAAGATGAAACAAACTTAAAAAAACCCCAAACAACCTTGAGTCAAATATTAGAATGTGCATGAATCTATCTTTTATCTTTTAATAGCATTTATCTTAATCTCTTTTTGCAAATTGCATTTTCAAATGCAGTTAGAGGATACACCTTTAGATCAGATTAGGTATTGGCATGGACTTGTTAGGGACTATAGATCTCAGAGAAGAGTACAGAGAGCATATGTTTTAAAAACCCAGTCACTAACCTTGAAGTAAGGAAAAGTGTTCCCATATAAA
>NW_020955689.1:676996-678752 GCF_003031625.1 Empidonax traillii
TCTTAATCTCTTTTTGCAAATTGCATTTTCAAATGCAGTTAGAGGATACACCTTTAGATCAGATTAGGTATTGGCATGGACTTGTTAGGGACTATAGATCTCAGAGAAGAGTACAGAGAGCATATGTTTTAAAAACCCAGTCACTAACCTTGAAGTAAGGAAAAGTGTTCCCATATAAAAGCCAGGTTTCCCGAGCTCTGTGACACCAAGGCCCTAAGCAAAGTCACTCCTGAATAACTTATAGACATTTCAGAGTCCCATACTATCCTTGAATGGCAAGTCCTATGTTTTATTAGTGCTCACAGACATACATAAACATAGGCTAGGAATATGTATTTGGGTATTTACGATGGACCTTAGACCACAACAATTTCACATGTTTTGTTTAGTCTGCTCAACCTCTTTCCCTCTCTGAAAATTTCCAGTATCGTTAGGACTTGTGCTACTTAAATTTTCATTTCCTTGGGGATTACTCATTAAACAAAGATTTTACTATCCACAAACACCATTAGCTAGTTCTTCACATATTAGTCTTCATTTGCATAATGCCACCTACTCACTGAAAATTTAGTCAAACTCTTGAGGCATTGTTACTCCACTTTGTAGATGGAAGTAACACATATGAATCTGGGAAACAAAAATGTATCCAAACCAGGGAAATATTATCCCTTTGCTAATTTTCTATCCAGTAGAAGTAGACATTCATGCATAGTACATTACTGCCAATGACTCAATATAATAAAAAATAACCTATTTGCCTAGGTAAATTTTATTAACAAAATTCTCTTACTTTCTGGTTAGACATAGGTTATGCATACTTTTTATCAGTCCTATGTAAGGATGGAAAAAAGGGATTTAAATCTTCATAGGCGAATAAAGACCTTTAAAAAGGAAAAAGGTATAACAACTTCATAATGGATTTAGAAACAATGTGTGCTTTCAACTTTACAGTTAAATCCTGTTATAAATAATTCAGAGGAAAAAAGTGTTTGTTCAACACACTCTACAGAGAGAATGTCTGTAGAAGAAGATAGGAGGCAGAAGTTATTTACAAGGTTATGGATCAGATCATCCTGTGTGCAGTCACACAACACCTAAAGGATGGATAAGGGATCAGACCCAGTCAGCACGGGTTTAGGAAGGGCAGATCCTGTCTGACCAACCTGATCTCCTTTTATCATCAGGTGACCCACATGGTGGATGAGGGGAAGGCTGTGGATGTGTCTATCTGGACTTCAGCAAAGCCTTTGACACCGTCTCCCACAGCATACTCCAAAAAAAGCTGATAGCCCATGTCTTGGACAGGGGCACTCTGTGCTAGGTCAGGAGCTGGCTGCAGGGCTGGGCCCAGAGAGTGCTGGTGAACGGGGCTGCATCCAGCTGGGATCCAGTCACCAGCGGTGTCCCCCAGGGATCAGTGCTGGGACCAGTCCTGTTTAACATCTTTATCGATGATTTAGATGAGGGGATTGAGTCCATCATTAGCAAATCTGCAGATGACACCAAGCTGGGGGGGAGTGTCGACCAGCTGGAAGGCAGGAGGGCTCTGCAGAGGGATCTGGATAGGCTGGAGAGATGGGCTGACTCCAATGGGATGAAGTTCAACAAGGCCAAGTGCCGGGTCCTGCACTTTGGCCACAACAACCCCCTGCAGCGCTACAGGCTGGGCACAGAGTGGCTGGAGAGCAGCCAGGCAGAAAGGGACCTGGGGGTGCTGATCAACAGGAGGCTGAACATGAGCCAGCAGTGTGCCCAG